>NC_052393.1:1501704-1802045 GCF_009389715.1 Phoenix dactylifera | reverse complement strand
GCTTTGCATTCCCAATTAAATTACTAGTTCTTGAACGTCTTTGCATGTGTGAGGACCCGTGCGGGCGTGTGTTTAGTCTCACATCGGTTATTCGCTGGGTAGATCTTGGGTACTTATACAGAATCAAAGAACCCAAATAATAACTTCCGGCTAGCCATTTTGGGTGAGATCCTAGGTTGTTACAAATGGTATCAGAGCGGACCCGGCCCATAACTTATGTGGACTAGGGAACACTGCAGCATGGATCCATTGGGGTTGACCCCGGACTGATCGTGGTGCTTGTGATTAGATTTGAATGGATTTGAACCCTTAGCCTGACGAGGACGTCAGGGTTTGAACGGGGGGAGTATATGAGGACCTGGCGGGCGTGTATTTAGTCCCACATCGGTTATTTGCTGGGTAGATCTTGGATACTTATACAGGATCAAGGAATCCAAATAATAACTTCCGGCTAGCCATTTTGGGTGAGGTCCTGGATTATTACAAATGGTATCAGAGTGGACTCGGCCCATAACCTATGTGGACTAGGAGACACTGCAGCATGGATCCATTGGGGCTGACCACGAGCCAATCGTGGTGTTTGTGATTAGATTGGAACCCTTAGCCTGACGAGGACGTCAGGGCTTGAACGAAGGGAGTATGTGAGGACCCGTGCGGGCGTGTGTTTAGTCCCACATCGGTTATTCGCTGGGTAGATCTTGGGTACTTATATAGGATCAAGGAACCCAAATAATAACTTCCGACTAGCCATTTTGGGTGAGATCCTGGGTTGTTACAGTATGTCTGTAAATCCTGTTTGCCAGATGAGACATGTTTTAAACTTTTACATCAGCATCTTGCTATGTATTCTACCAACTTAAAAGATGAGCAAAGAGAAGTGGGCATAGATACTTTTTAATATAGACAAATTCACTTTTTGCACCTTACTGGTTCTTCGTCTTCAGAAAATTCCTCAGGGTTAATAGCAACCGTTTCCTGTATGATGGAAAACCAGACGATTGCTTATCATTCACAAGGTTTTGAAGTTGGTGGTGGTATGGAAAGATGGATGGCTTCTTATCCTTCAACATGGTTTTCAACATTATGGAGGCCTTGGATGATAACAAGATCCATTGATGTGCTAAAGTCTTGTCAGACCTCATGGTACAAAAGAGACTATTCCCCAGGGTTTTGGCACCCGAGACTAACTTTTTCTGTGCTTTATAAATCATCTAGTGGAGCAAGTATTATAATGCATAATATTGATAAGAGACTCAAGATGGTAGAAATTAAGTGGATTGAATTTGGGATAGTGAAACAGCCATACAACAGTGTGACATTATTTTGAGAATCTTTCTCCAGGGGGGAAGAGCAGACAAGAAGTCACCCAAAATCATTTATCCATTCAATAAGAATTGTAGGCTTCCATCCAATTGTTGGTATAAAATTGCTTGTCATGGCTTATAGCAAGATATTCTTGGAACGACATAAATTTGAGCTGTTATGGACAAAGCTCGGACTGCGGTTTTTCTCCTGTCGACTGATCAGCAGCCAATACTTATCATGAACTACTCTATTCTCTCCCTCTCAGTCATTCCCTGTAGCATAGAAAGTGTGATTGCATATCTCTGTCCAACATAAAAGTATGCTGCTTGTGAAAGCGCTTTTGTTACAGCATAACAAGAATTTACTGCGAAGCCAATGAAAATATCAAGTGCCCTAAGTGGCATGAGCTCACTATTCAACTTGAATCCATCGCATTCAATGAATGGAATTAATTAAACATGGTATAATTCGTTGATGGTAGCAGTCCGACTAAATGCAACTACTTCATGTGCCGACGATGGCTAATGAAATTTTTGGGATGGCTAAATATTCAGCGTTTTTTCTCCCCAAGATCTGATTATTATTGCGCATCCCAAAAGGATGAGCGCCGCTACCATCCCATTATATGTAAAGCAAATAAATGATCAAAATGGCAGGAGAATTTGATGGATGGCTGTGATACAACTACTGATTATTAAACGAGAAGTTTGATACTTGCTTTTTCAGATCAACTTTCATTTTGGATGACTTAAGAAAATAAATATGATCTATGCCTTTATCCAAAGCATTATGTTGGAAATGCTTCCTATAGATTTCATATACTACCTCAACGAACTCAAAATTAGTTATTTCTATTAAACCAATACCACATGTGCCTCCACAAGCATACTCATCTCCAACGCCATTCTAGGATGGGAACAGGTCTTAGAAATCCAATGACTGCTTATGTGTCTTGGATTCAATTTCGTAGCAAAGGACACTGCCATGTAAATTAAGATATCTTGGGTTCAATCAAACCTGGTCGCCCTCCCCTCCTCTCTGCTCTCCATCACGGACAACTCTCTCCATCACGGACAACTCTCCCATCATGGATGACTTTCTTGATCATGAGACATCGATGTATTGCCTAGTAAAGTCTCCTTTCAATTTTCAATCACCCTTTGGCTCTGCTGGCATCTACAAGCCTCTAAATTTCTAATCTAATATGTACGATGGACTGCTTGACCTTTCCATCACCATATGATAATTTGGGAGTTTTTTTTTTCTTCTGTGATGATAAGAGAGACAAAAGAAGCCATCCGACCATTAATGATAAGGGAGGAATCTTCAAAGTTTTTTACCCCAAAACAAAACATGAGTAATCATAGAAAAAGAAAGGTTATTTACCTTAAGACAAAACATTAGTAATCACAAAAAAGGAGAGGAAAAAGACGTGGGTGTCATCAATTCTAATCTAAAAGAGGATCACCTGCTTGACTTTTTTTTTTCTAATCTAATTGAGCGTATGAAATTTGGGTAATTGTTCTTCTCCTTGACTTTTCCATCACCACAATATAATTAGAGAGTTTTTTTTTTCTTTTCGTGATGATAAGGGAGGCAAAAGAAGCCATCTGACCATTAATGATGCGGGAGGAATCTTCAAAGTTCTTTACCCCAAAACAAAACATGAGTAATCACAGAAAAGGAGAGGAAAAGGGGCAAAAAATGGGTAAGCCTCATCCACTTCATAGCTTGTTTCCTTTCAAGTAAATCTAGCAAACATTCATTTTTGAGGCAGAGGATCATGGAGATGCTGGTCTTTTTTTGGTTGGAGGGGAGACTTGGACTTGGAGAACCTCAGTTGGAAATATATGGCGAGCAAGTGGCAAGCTTTTTGGAAGGATACGGAAAGCAAAGAAACCGTGTTACAAGGGCTGATATCTGGCCCCTGTCAAAGTCCCAGACGTTGTCCTCATGATGGAATGCAAGAGAGAATTGCAAGTAGGCGGTCATAAAGACACGGCAAGCAAAGAAAAGGGTTGATATCTGCCCCCGTCAAACCTCATGGTGGAATTCATGAGGCCCCACACCTGTGATAGACTGGGTAAAGAAGAAGCAAGTCATGCCATGTGAGGGAGAATTGCAAGTAGATGGTGGACTTGCACTGCATACTGTTTTATAACACATGAGCAATAGTAATAGATAGTTTACCAAAACAAATTACAATCATGTTCTCCAAGCTATCTAAACTCTTCATAATCCACGAGAATCACCAACAGATACACTATCTTTGCATCTTGGCATGAACACATTTAAATATAAAAAAGTTTGCTGTTATTTTTACTTGCTACTATTCTAGTTAAAGGTACGATGAAGCCATCAAAAATGAATTTTTAAGTTCCCCTGCTAGAACAAATTAAGCAAACACAAATACTGAAATTTGTCAGGTTTTAAATTCTTACGTTAGAGAAGATGAGTTTTAAATTAAAATAATGGATAAGCGAAAATTTTAACTCAAGATGGAAGATCTGTGTTGTAATAGAATTCTAGAAGAAAATATTTCTATCTATCAGCTGGAAACATATGGCGAGCAGGTAGCAAGCTTTTCATAAAGACATGGCAAGCAAAGAACCCGCATTGCAAGGGCTGATATGTGCCCCTGTCAAACCTCATGGTGGAAGTCATGCCATGCAAGAGAGAATTGTAAGTAGATGGTGTACTTGCACTGTAGGCTTTTTTGCGATGCACGAGCAATGGTAATAGATAGTTTATCAAGACAAATTACAATCATGTTCTCCAAGCTATCTAAACTCTTCATAATCCACGAAAATCCTCAAGAGATGCACTATCTCTGCATCTGGCAAGAATGCATTTAAATATAAAAAAGCTTCTTATTATTTTTACTTGCCACTGTATATTCTAATGAAAAGCCTTCCAAAGTGAATTTTTAAGCTCCTCTGCTGGAGCGAATTTATCAACACAAATGCAGGGATTTGTTAGCGTATGATCTCAAACGAAATAGGCTTTGCACCGGCAGCCGTGGATCTCATTACAAACACTAAAAAAGTATTTAATTAGAACATAAAAGGCACTATCCTGAGAAGCACCGTTTCGCTATGGCTATTCTTGGAACTTTTCATCTATTTCCAATTGAATAAAGATCTGAACCTTGAAAGTTAAAAGTCATGATGCTCTGGTCTTTTCTTGGTTCGAGGGGAGACTTTGACTTGGAGAAATATATGGCAAACAGGTGGCAAGCTTTTTGGAAGGATACGGAAAGCAAAGAAAGCGTGCTGCAAGGGCTGATATATAGCCCCCGTCAAAGTCCCAGACGTTGTCCTGGTGATGGAATGCAAGAGAGAACTGCAAGTAGATGGTGACTTGCATTGCATACTTTTTTGTAACAAATGAGCAATAGTAATAGATAGTTCACAAAAACAAATTACAATCATGTTCTACGCTATCTAAACTCTTCATAATCCACAAGAATCACCAACAGATACCCCATCCTAGAAATATCCAATAGAACCAAGAAAAAACTCATTGAGAGCGGACGGCCATATAGTTGATCAGACCCAAAGCAACCTGTCCTCCATTTGAACAAGAAATGTACCCAAAAAAGGCATTATCTCGAGAAGCACCGTTTCCTGTGGCTATTCTTGGAACTTTTTATCTGTTTCCAATTGAATAAGTTCTGAAGGTTTTATCAGATTATAAAAGTATTCCATCAAACCTTTTTTGATAGAATACTTTTCCAATTGGAACTTTTCCTCCACATGACTTTCTCCATCATGGGACATCGATGCATCGCCCAGTAGGACTAGGTTCTTGACTGGAAATCTATTCTGCGAGAATTACAGGATTTCAATCATGCAAATGTTGCTTGTCCTATAACTTTGGTATGGATTGAATAAAAGATAGTTGCTTATGTGTAAGTTGATTTTGTCGATCATTTGAATTAAAAAGCTCCAAACAATTTCATCAGCTTGATGAAATGAAACTACCACAGGCCAACCATCGTGTTGGATCTCAAAATCACTAAAGGAGAGGGTAGGACAGCAAAGCATGCAATTATGCAGGAGATGTATTGCATGGAAATTAAACATGCTTCATATCAAAGTCAGTTGAAGCTAATCAACCAAGCAACATGCTTCTGCGCAATCACTAAAGCTAATTAGCAAATGTATCGCATGGAAATCACTAAAGCTAGATGCCGCATGCCCCTGCATGTAAAAAGGCACCCAATCCTCACCTCAGCACCAATCAACCAAGCCAAAAAAAAAATCACCCGACACTCTTGGAGTTTCCTAGAGCTCTATGGATTCCAAGCCAATGCTGATCGGGCTCTTTGACAATAGCTTCTTCTGAAAAAATACAAGATTTCTCCAGATCCCTATTTTCAGTGGAGCAATGGAACGTGTCCATCCCCTGCGGTCTATATTTCGGAGGCTTCCATTCATTGCTCCTTGTTGCATGTAAATATTTTTTTTTACAAATTCTATTTTCAGATTTGCCTGGTTACGTCTTTTTGTTCGAGCAGTACCTGTTGCTCTTTTTTTGGATGGTTTGGGGTTCCCTCATAATCAGTAGTAACTGTTACTCTTTTTTTGAATGGAACTAGAGAAATAATTGTGAAAAGTAAGAGCTTCGGTTGGGGGTAAAACAATTCAATCAACTTGGAGGGTAACCTCGTCGCCCTCTCCTCCCCAAATCATGGGCGACTTTCGCAATCATGGGCGACTCTCATGGCCTCATAAAGAAATATGCACATTAGTTTTGATCAGAAGTCACCATATCTCTCGAAAACTCCGAGTTTGAAGCCTCTACAATCGCTAGCATGCCAAAGCATCTCTGCTCCAAAGCAATACCTCTTCCCTCAGTCTATAAATAGGGCTCTCCATTCCCCATTTCGGTACCAACCAGCAGAACTAGAAACCACGTACGGAACACTTAGAGAGCCATATTAATTATGGATCCTAGTCGTAGGCAAATCCAATACCAATCCCTCCCTCTAAATCATCTATCAATCAGCCTTCTCCTGCTATCCTTCTTCCTTCTTCACTGCTCCTCAACAACGGCAGTTGCTGTGACCACTGCTTCTTCAATCGTTGAATCCCAAGCAAGAGTTCTGCTCCATTGGAAATCCACCCTTCAAAATTCACACCCCCAACAACTCGGTTCTTGGTCTTTCTCCAACAACGCATGCATATGGCAAGGCATCACCTGCATGGAGAATGGAGGCCGAGCTGTGATCACGGGCATCAGCCTACCTCGTGCAGGCTTGGTAGGTAAGCTCGACGGCCTCAACTTCTCTGCCCTCCCATCTCTCATTCGCCTCCACCTCCGACACAACTACTTATTTGGAACAATCCCGGCTAGCATACGCACGCTTTCTGCTCTCATCTCCCTCGATCTCTCGCATAATCGCCTTTCTGGCAATCTGCCCCTCGCTCTCGCTAGCCTCTTTAACCTGATTGAGATTGACCTTTCTTCAAACAAATTCATTGGTGAGATTCCTCCTTATTTCTTCGCTAACTGGACCAAGCTGACCTCCCTCAAATTCTACCATAATTTACTTGGTGGTACACTGCCTCCGGAGATTGGCCACCTCGAGAGTCTACGTGTGCTTTATTTATACGAAAACAATCTCGCTGGTCCCATCCCTTCGACCCTTGGTAACTTGACCAACCTAAGATTCCTTGAACTCTACACAAATCAGTTCTCTAGTAATATTCCCCAAGAATTGGGCAATCTTGTCAACATGTTGGATCTACGGATCTCACATAATAATTTAACAGGTTCCATCCCCTCCAGTTTAGGAAATCTCATCAAACTCAAAATTTTGGTACTTAACGCAAATAATTTATTGGGCACCATTCCTCATGAATTAGGCAACCTAGGGAACTTATATTATCTATCTATTTTTGAAAATCAATTATTAGGCTCCATCCCTTCTACTTTAGGAAACCTCAGCATGCTTGACAGCTTAGACCTCACTGACAATAATTTATCTGGCACTATCCCTCATGAATTAGGCAACCTAGTGAACTTGTCTTATCTAGCCATCTCGGAAAATCAACTATCAGGTTGTATCCCTTTCACTTTAGCAAACCTCACCAAGCTTGACACCTTGTACCTCCAGTACAATAATTTATTTGGTACCATCCCTCATGAATTAGGCAACCTAGTGAACTTACGTATTCTAAGTATCGCAATAAATCAACTATCAGGCTCCATCCCTTCCACTTTAGCAAATCTCACCATGCTTGACCACTGGTACCTTCACACCAATCATTTATCAAGCTCTTTGCCCCAAGAACTAGGTAATCATACCAACCTCTTCGCTCTAGATGTATCTAACAACAATTTCTCAGGTTCCTTACCTTCAGAGATCTGTAAAGGAGGTATGCTTCAATATCTTGGTGTGAAAAACAACTACTTTGAGGGCCCCATTCCAAGAAGTTTAAAAAATTGCACTAGCTTATTTAGAGTCCGCCTTGAAGGAAACAAGCTTAAAGGAAATATCTCCGAAGACTTTGGGATATACCCGAATCTATCCTACATTGACATGAGATACAACCAATTATATGGGCAGATCACACCAAATTGGGCACATTCTCAAAATTTGACATGCTTCAAGATTTCAGGAAACCTACTTACTGGGAACATACCCCCCGAATTCGGAAAGTTGCTTCACTTACAAGTCCTGGACCTTTCTTCAAATCAACTTGCAGGAGAAATACCAAGAGAGTTAGGTACCATGAGCTTATTGTTTAACCTGACTTTGAGTGATAACAAAATATCTGGAATAATTCCTTCGGAGTTTGGAAAATTATCCAATCTAGAAATGTTGGATTTATCTAACAACGACATCAGCAGCCCAATACCACCACAACTAGAGGGTTGTATTAAACTTCGCTTGATGAATTTGAGCAAAAATAAATTTGATGGGATCATTCCGTCTCAACTTGGAGAGTTAAAAGGATTGCAAGATTTACTTGATCTGAGCCATAATTTTTTTGGAGGAGAGATACCATCACAACTGGCAAGTTTGGCATTTTTAATATCTTTGAACTTGTCCCACAATAATCTGTCGGGTGCCATTCCTTCATCTTTTGGAAGCATGTTGAGTTTGTCATCAATAGATGTATCGTACAACAATTTGGAGGGCCTAGTTCCGAGAAGCAAATTGTTTCAAAATGCTCCAGCAGAGTGGTTTATCCATAACAAGGGTTTATGTGGTGAGGCGCCAAGTTTGCCTTCTTGTGGATCAACCACTGTAAGCACTCATCATTCAACTAAAAAACACATTATACTCTTTGTTATCACTCCTATAGTGGGCAGCTTGGTTCTTTTCAGTCTGTCTACTATAATAATTGCTGCTCTTCATAGGAGAGGAAAACCTACAGAGAAAAAAGATATTGATGTTATTATTGGTGATCTGTTTTCAATATTAAATTTTGATGGAAGAGTTGCTTATGAATACATCATCAATGCCTCCGAAAATTTTGATGAGAAATATTGCATCGGGTGTGGAACATATGGCAAAGTTTACAAAGTAGAACTTCCAATGGAACAAGTGGTGGCTGTTAAAAAATTTCATATGATGGAGGAAGAAGTATTTGATGAGAAAAGTTTCCAAAGCGAGATTCAAGCATTAATCAGAATTCGACATCGTAACATTGTAAAACTTCATGGGTTTTGCTCCAGTTCAAGTTGTAAATTTCTTATATATGAGTACATTGAGAAGGGAAGTTTAGCTAGCATCCTTCGTAATCAAGAAACAGCAGAAGAATTGAATTGGGAGAGAAGAGCTCATATTATTAAAGATGTGACCTATGCTTTATCATACATACACCATGACTGCAATCCATCCATAGTGCATCGAGACATTTCCAGTAATAATATATTATTAGACTCAAATTTTAAGGCTTATCTTTCAGACTTTGGCACTGCAAGAATTCTGAAATCTGATTTATCAAATTGGAGCACACTAGCAGGCACATTTGGATATGCTGCCCCAGGTAAGTCATTCTTCCAATTTGTCCTTTTTATTGCAGTTATTCTATTTGTTATATATATTATTATACTTTGCTTTGTTTTTCTATTTTGATGTCTTATGTGGCTTACCATGCATTTGAAAAATAGGATTAGTATATATTTGCCAAATCGAGATTTTTCAGTGAACCTATGATAATGATTGTTTCTTTCATTTTTGAATCTATCCATACGATCATACCAGAGCTTAGATATTTAAATAAAAGCAAACTAGTGCCTATAGATAATTAATATTTTCTAATGATGATCATATTATTTAGCTAGCAATCATTTAAAGAAAATAAAAAAAAACTATTACTACGCATAAACTTTAATTAATCAATAATAACAGTTACTTTACAAACATCAAAGCATTTCCAAAAATTAATATATAAATTAAGTTTGGAGACAAGATTTTGGCAATGTTGTAAAAAAATTATTTAAATTGGAAACGAAAAGATTATTCCTTTCTTAATTTTTTGCAGAGCTTTCGTACATGACAAGGGCGAATGAGAAATGTGATGTATACAGCTTTGGCATAGTAATATTAGAAGTAATAATGGGAACGCATCCAGGTGATCTTGTCTCCTCCCTATCATCATCAGACGTCCAGCAGATGCTATTCAGTGATGTGTTAGATCAACGTATCTCACCTCCTACAGCTTATATGGTAAAAGAAGTGACGTTGCTGGCTATTATAGCATTTTCATGCATCCGTGTAGAACCACAAGCACGACCAACCATGCAAAGGATATCTCACTTATTCATAAGCGACAACATTCCAACTATTCATGAGCCATTCAACTCAATTAAATTATGTCAATTAGTGGAGCTTTTAACATAGATGCAGTACTTAATAGCTACAAAAATCTTATGTAGTTCTTTCATGTTGCATGGAATAAGTTATTGTAACTCCTTTTCTATTTTTATCTTCTAGAAAACCATTATGTGAACCTCCACTCTATGTTCCCATTCACTACTCTTTTCAACAAATTTAAGGGAAGTGTCTCACTTCCTCCCTTTTCCCAACATACATTGTTTTCTTTACCTTTCTTTTTATATGTAATGTCATCACTTGATAGATGGCCTACGATGCCATGATCCATGTGATAGTTTCAAGTGGAATGATTTTTTTGATGGATCTAGAAGTAGTAAAAAGGGTGGGTTGGGGGGGGGGGGGGGGGGGGGGGGTGGGGTGGGGGGGGAAATAACAAAAGACTCTGAGGGATCATTGTGATATAACCATGCCAGTATTCAGAAAGTTCTAAATACAAAGGTGACTTCTTTTTAGAATTGTATGCATAGTCAAAGTCAATTGTCAATTGTCAAATTGACTAGCGAGATAAACTTCTAGTAGGACTCTTGAAAGAAGAATTAGCAATTAATGTATTTTAAATAATATTTTTTTTAAAAAATAACTTTCTAAATCTTACTTAAAGGTTGGATAAATATTGAAAAAGAAAATAAGAATGACAATGGAAAGAGAAAGATTTGAGGAATCCATAAAGAAGACAAAACAATCCTTAGCCAATAATAGATATGGCTAAACCATTAGGACACGACATGGAAGACATGTCAAGAGACGTAAAAATTCTGATGCCAAAACTTCCCGATGGAATCAAAGTCTTCCAGATAAAAGCCAACCAAAGTAATTTCTCTGATAAATACTCTAAACTAATTTAAGTATAAATTTTAATCTATTCAAGCTCTATATAGAAAATAATAGTTTTGCAGGGATCTGCCTCTTTGACTTGATATTTAAAGAAAAGAGAGAGAGGGAGAGAGAGCATCTGTAGCACAATAAAAATTGTGGAGGTGAAGGAATAGGAACTGCCTTTTCAGTTAACTATCAAACATTAAAATTTGTCATGGTTTGAAGAGAAATTAAAGGAATTTACTAACAGTAAAACAAAGTAAAAGCATATTTTCCGATCTGTCTGAGCACCTCACAATCCATGAGAATCACCAACTGATACATTACATTTGCATTTCGGCAGAAATGCATTTAAATATAAAAAAGTTTGTAATTACTTTCACATGCTAACATTCTAATGAAATGTTTCATGAAGATGAAGCCATCAAAAGTGAATTTTTAAGCTCCCCTTCCAGAGCGAATTAATTGAACACAAATGCTAGAATTTGTCAGGTTATGATCTCAAACAAAATAGACTTTGCACCAGCAACTATAGATCTTGCTACGGCTAAGAGACTGTAATGCCAATATGGTAGCCAGTAAATGAGAGGCAGTTCAGCAGCTGAATCTAAGTCAGTCGGGATTTCTTAAAGATGTTACTTAGGTGCAAGTAGATGCCTACCATATCCTTCTGCAAATTTAGAAGCCATCTAAAATACATGATGATGTGAGTCTAAGAAGGAAGTATAGAGCTTTTCAACTACAATAGTATTGTTTTGCGACCATACTACCTTAAAGAAAGCCTATTTAGCCCCAATTTTTATATATTGGGACATGTCACCATCTCATCGTTTCGGCCATTCAATATTGATATGCCCATGTTCTCATTCAAGATTCCTCATGTACTGTAATGTTTTCTCTAATGACTTGACCATTTCACAGCAAAAGACATTGCAATGTAAAGGTAGCAGAACACAGTGGTGAAAATCCATAAGTGTGGGGCTCAAAATGGCTTGGGTTAAACTGAACCCAGACTGAAATTGGCTAAATTTTCATTGATTGGACTAAGCCTCCAGGGAAGAGTGTGGTTCATTTTGGATCAGGATTCCATCAAGAAAAATTCCATCCAACTAATCTGTTGCTAGAAACTGGACCCGGGGGCGGCCGTCGGCTAGCTCCGGTGAGAATCAGTGGGCTGCGGGTGGCAGCAGTCTGTCGGCGGGCGGCGTCCTCCGGAAGACCTGCAAGAAGCCGGTGGCCGGGGTTTCCGGCGCCGGCCCTCCGATGCTTAAGTCAGAGAGGAAATATATGAGTAGAGGGAATATGTCTAGAGTTTTTGCGTCCAGCCCCCCTTATGGTAGAGGGGTTCTCCTTTTATAGTGGGGTGCTGGGTTACCTGTGATGCGACGGGACCAGGTTGCCGTATGACTAAGCACGCCGCATGAATTGGTGTACGATCATGTGAATTAATGCCTTGCCGTAGAGGATGAGGTCGAAATCAGGGAGCTGTCGCGGCTGACTGAACGCAGCCGAGCTGACTTGCCATGGAGGGCTGGAGATCCGCAGACAGCAGGAGCCATGCGCATTAATTGTTGAGTAAGCCGAAGGTTTGCAGAGACCATGCGCATTAATTGTTGAGTAAGCCGGAGGTCTGCAGAGACCATGCGCATTAATTGTTGAGTAAGCCGGAGGTCTGCAGAGACCATGCGCATTAATTGTTGAGTAAGCCGCCCAAGGCGTGGTCTCAAATCGGGCCGAAGGAGGATGTGACAGTAGCGAGCAGTTGGTGAGGCCCGACTGCTGGGGATCGGATGTCTTCAGAGATCGGGCACTCTCTAAGTCAGACGTTCCAAGGTTTAGTCGGTCGTCCGGGGTCGGGCGCCAGGTCAGTCGTCCGGGGTCGGGCGCCAGGTCGGTCGCCCGAGGTCGGACGCTTCCAATCAGATGTTTTGGGGTGACTTGTATTTCCCTCAACACTACCCCCCGACTTCCGAGTACAAGCTGCTAGCGAGCTGGGACGTGGGAAGTAATTGCTTTTATTGTAGCAGTGGGGGTTAGGGAGGTTTAAATTATGCCGGCGTTCCGCGCGCCTCGGGGCGTTTTTAATGAGGGGAGAGGAGGCGATGCCCTTTCGCCCTTCGAGGTTGTTTCGAGTAGCGGGCTCATGATGGGGCTCCGAGATCCGATGGGACGGCGCCTTGATCCCGTATCCGAGGCGTCCGTCTAGAATAAATGCGCTGCTTCAGTTCTCGGGGCTGACATGTGGCGCAATCCGGACGGGAGGCGGATTTTAGCCCCGCCGATCTGAGCTGTCAGGAGGGTCTATATAAACCCTCGACTTCGCCCTAGAAAGGTCTCGCTTGTTTGATACCGCTGTTGTCCTTCCTCTTTTCTTCTCTCCCGACTGCGACTGAGCCTTCCCGGCGACGTTTAGAGGCGATTTCCGGCGATACCCTGGGACGGTCTCCGGCGGCCTTACAGTAGGTCGTTCTCCCACATTGGCTCGGAAGCCCTTTTTTTCTTTTCTTTAAATACCTGCTCTCTTCTCTTTCTTCGTCTTCGTTTCTCGCTGTTTCCTTCGTCCCCTCTTTCCTCTCGAGATGGGTCTTGGTCCTGGTGAGGTTGGGTCTACTTTGACCGAGGAGGAACTAGAGTTGGTCCGTTCCCGATTTTTCTTTCGACCCGGGTTTCGTCTCGAACTCGCAGGGTCGGAGGATCGGGTAACGAGACCTCCGCCAGGTAGGGTCGGGGTGTACGTCGATGCACTCTGGGCCGGCCTGCGGTTTTCCCTACATGAGTTCGTAAATGACTTGCTGGTGGAGTACCAACTCGCCCCGGCACAGCTCACTCCGAACTCGTGGAGGACCATTGTCAGGTTTGCGTCCCTTTGCCTTGCGCATGGGATCCCGACCTCAGTGAGTGTATTCCGCCGGTGTTTTATGTTAAAAATGAACCCGGCGGATGTAGAGTGGTTATACTTTGCCTGGAGGAGCGGCTTGTCGCTCTTCCGAGGTGCCCCTTCCTCTATTCATGAGTGGAAAGGGAAATTTTTCTTTCTTTCTTCCGAGCTCTCGTGGGGGTTCGATCCGAGGTGGGGGCGTCCCGGGCTGAAGGCCCTGAACAGGCTTAGTGGTCTTTCGGTGGAGGAGCAGAGGGCCTTTGACGCTCTGCGGAGTCTCGGGAGGGACATCCTTCTGACCGAGTTCTTGACCGAGGAGGCTCTGGTGCACGTCGGCCTGAGCTCGGCGCGCCCCGAGGGTAAGGGCAGTTGTACTGCTCCTTCATTTTTCAGTTCTCGCCCCATCTGTTTCTTTCCTTTGCTCTCTTGACGTTAGTCCGATACTTAACAAAAATTTTCCTTTCTTTGTTTCAGATATTCCTCACATGCCGACCAGCAATGCGTCCCTCTTCGCCCGACTAAAGAGGAGGTCGGACGAGACCGGCGGGGCTGTACCCAAGCCCCGCAAGAAGGCCAGGCTGGCTGCCACTTCTGCTCCTGTCGAGGCGAGGGGCTCGGGGGCTGGGGCCTCCGGGTCTTCCCGGGGCAGAGCTCCAGTTCTCGAGCGTGCGAGCTCGAGCTCCGGGGCGTCGGGCTCGTCTTCTCCGACCCGCCCCGCTCCCACTCCCCAGCGGGCGAGCCGGCCAGTCATCCATCTGCGGCGCTCGAGGCCTGAGCCGAGCAGGGGCCTCGGGGTTCCGGGCCCGTCCCGTCCCGTTACCATGGGCTCGGGCGGGGCGAGTTCCTGAGGGGCCGGAGGGCGCTCTGAAGGGGGATCGGCTGAGCTAGAGTCCCCGATCCCGGAGGGCAGCTCGGCCTTCCGGGATGGCGATGTCGCGCGGGCTGTATTTCGCCGTGCGATGCTCCCAGCTGACCGGGCCGAGTTCGGAGCTCTCGGCCTCGAAGAGATTGTCGACCAAACGTATTGTAACACTGCTCAGGTAAGATGCCTTCTTATCTTGGTCTTAGTCATCGGTATTTCCTTCATTCTTACTCATTGCTATTTTTCCTGCAGCATATTCATGAAGTAGACACTCTGGTATTCATTGCCTCGGAATGCCACTGACGAGGCCCCGACTGAGGTCGCCGCGGAGGGTTCGGAGCCAGTGCCCGCGGAAGGCCCTCAGGTTATCGCTATAGATGACCTTGAGGGTGATACTGGTGCAGCCGCCGCTCTCTAGGACTTAGTTTCTCCTTTTGCTTTTCTTCTTGTTGTAAACGAGGTCGGCCTTCAAACTTGTTGTTCGGCCGACCCTCAATTTTGTACTTCAACCTTCGGGCTTTTTATTAATGAAAGAGTATCTTTTGCCAATTTGTATTCGCCCTTCTTTCTTTCTTTCGCGCAATAATTTTTTCTAAGTTTCCGAATTCGGCTAAGCTCTCAGGCTCGAACTCCGTAGACTTAGGTTCGAGACATTTTCACTAAGCTATTAGGCTTAGCCCCGATAAGGATAGCATTTTAGGCGCTGAGCTCAGACCTTAAGGGAATTCGCTAAGTCCTTGAGCTCGGCTAGGTTCGCAATCCTTAGTCCCGTAGGCCTAGGTTCCGACTGCATTCGTTAGGGAAAGCTCCAAGCTTAGATTTTTAGAAAAATTCATCGAGTCTTCGAGCTCGGATGCAAATCTTACCGAGCCCTTAAGTTCGGGTTTTGGACCCCGAAGGGGTTTCGTCAGGCCCTCTAGTTTGCCTTTCGAGAAACTCAGCTAAGCCTTTGAATTCGGCTATCCGGTCGTAAGCTTACGAAAGGTTTCGGGGTCAGTCTCCGAGGAGACTGTAGATCGAAACCGCGTTGTTGTTGGGGCCCTCGCGATGGTTGGCCTCAAACTTTAGTTGAGGTACCAGCAAATGGGGCAAAGATTTATGATGGGTGCCTTGGCACTTCCAAACTCAACCAGAGTATTAAAGGTCGAGGCCGTCACTGTGGGCCGGCGCCGACCTTTCGGTATTTGGGCTTAGCCGGGCCCCCACTTGGAGGGGTCTGTATATAAATTATCATGGAGATCATCAACGAAGAGAGCGTGCACGAGGTCGGTGGGACCTCGGCCTTGGATTTATCCAGAGAAGGGTCCCGACCTTGGTCGGGGGAAATTCCGGGTTTACTCGGGATCTTACCGGCGGTACGTGAGTAAACAAATGAAATGGAGTAGGTACCGAATGGGATGTACCTTTTGCACCTTCGAGACCGGGAGCTCCGTGTTGAAGCGAGCCGCTTTGATTCTTGGTCAGCTCTCAGATGCGTTCTTTAGCTTGGGGTCCGTTTCGAGAACACCAGCGAACCGGGAGATGTTGCCATTGTTGGAGATTTCAGCGGGTGTTGTTTCGTTGTCGCTGTCAAGTATCTCGGAGGGCCGCGCTGGCACTATCCCCGATCCTCCGAGGGCGAGGGAGCTTGGGCTTGCTGTCGAACTGGTGGTACTTCCCGAAGTCGAGGAAGTTTGGGACTCTACGGTCGACACACGGGGCATCCCGACCTTAGTCGAGGTATCGAGCACGAGATCGAGGGAGCTTGAGCTCGCTGTTGACCTGTGACGCTTCCCGAGGTCGAGGGAGTTTGGGACTCTACAGTCGACACACGGAGCATCCCGACCTTAGTCGAGGTATCGAGCACGAGGTCGAGGAAGCTTGAGCTCGCTGTCGACCTGGTGACGCTTCCCGAGGTCGAGGGAGTTTGGGACTCTACGGTCGACACACGGGGCATCCCGACCTTAGTTGAGGCATCGAGCACGAGATCGAGGGAGCTTGGGCTCGCTGTCGACCTAGTGACGCTTTCCGAGGTCGAGGGAGTTTGGGACTCTACGGTCGACACACAGGGCATCTCGACCTTAGTCGAGGTATCGAGCACGAGGTCGAGGGAGCTTGGGCTCGCTGTCGACCTAGTGACGCTTTCCGAGGTCGAGGGAGTTTGAAACTCTATGGTCGATACACGGGGCATCCCGACCTTAGTCGAGGTATCGAGCACGAGATCAAGGGAGCTTGGGCTCGCTGTCGACCTGGTGACGCTTCCCGAGGTCGAGGGAGTTTGGGACTCTACGGTCGATACATGGGGCATCCCGACCTTAGTCGAGGTTTTTGAAGGAGATCGAGGCCGAGCTCGACGTTGACGTAGCATGGCGTTAACCCCTCAACTGGGGCTTCCGAGCTTGGTCGGGCATCCGAACTTCGTTGGGCATCCGAACTTAGTCGGGTTTCTTGGAGTCCACAAATGTTTTACCGTCAAGAAAAGTGTAGAATAATCAAAAGGGAACTATGAATAGATTAGCACAGAGAGGAGGGGGGCGAAAGTCGCGTTTTCGGGTGTTGGAGACCCCTAGGGGTTCTATTGATAGTACATCCGGAGGTTCTCGGAGTTCCAGCTTCGTGGAATGAGGGTCCCTTCGAGAGATTCCAACTTATATGCTCCGGGACGTTGTACTCGGGCGATTCGGTACGGTCCTTCCCAGTTTGGGGCGAGCTTTCCTTGCTCAGTGGGCTGAGAAGCTTCGGCTCTCCTGAGGACGAGGTCCCTCACTTTGAAAAGCTTGGGCTTGACTTTGGAGTTGTAGTACTGGGCCGTTTTCTGCTGGTACCTTGCTATGCGGACTCGGGCGACCTCTCTTGTTTCTTCAATGAGGTCCAGATTGTTCCTGAGCTGAGAAGAATTGGAGTCGGCGTTGTAATGCTCCACCCTCGGGGAGGGGAGACCAATTTCCAAGGGAATAACAGCCTCTGTCCCGTATTCCAGGTTGAAGGGGGTTTCACCAGTGGGTAATCGGAACGTGGTCCGGTAGGCCCAAAGGACGTTGTAGAGGTCTTCGACCCATTGCCCTCTGGATCGGTCGAGCCTAGCCTTGAGTCTCTGGAGAATGCTGCGATTTGTTACCTCGGTCTCCCCGTTTGTCTGTGGATGGGCTACCGAGGTGAAACGGTGGTCGATGCCGAGCTCGGAGCAGAACTCTCTGAAATGGATGTTGTCAAACTGGCAGCCGTTGTCAGATATAAGGATGCAGGGAAGCCCGAATCTGCAAATTATTGACTTCCAAACGAAGTCCCATATCTTCTGCTCAGTGATCCGGGCTACAGGCTCAGCTTCGACCTATTTGGTGAAATAGTCGATGGAGACGACCAGAAACGTCCTTTGCCCGGTAGCTAGAGGAAAAGGCCCCAAGATATCAATCCCCCATTGGGCAAATGGCCAGGGGGCGATAATCGAGGTCAGCGGGGTCGAGGGTCGGCGCTGGATATTGGCATTCCGCTGACATCGGTCGCACCTTCGGACAAAGTCTGTTGCGTCCTTTTGGAGAGTGGGCCAAAAGTACCCTTGGCGCATAATTTTATGAGCCAGCGCTCGGCCTCCCAGATGGTTCCCGCATATCCCTTGATGGACCTCTCGCATAGTATAGTCTGCTTCTGACGGACGGAGGCATCTGAGGAGAGGAGAGGTGAAGGATTTCCGGTAGAGCTTGCCTTCATATAATATGAATCAGGAGGCTAGACGCCTGATTCGCCGAGCCTCGAGCCCGTTATTGGGAAGGGTTTCACTTTGTAGGTAGCCGACGAGTTCGTCCATCCAGCTCGGCTCGGTGTCTATGCACGGCCGGCTCAGGCTCTTCTATGCTGGGTGTTTGGTGATATTCAAGCGCCGTCGCCTTGGGGAGCTCGCTCATGCGGGAGGTCGCCAGCTTCGACAGTTGATCAGCTCTGAGATTTTCCGTCCTGGTGATATGGTGAATATTGAAGGAGCCTAGGGCGGATGTGAGGTCTCGTACCTTTTGGAGATATTTCTGCATCGACGGCTCCTTCGCTTCAAAATCTCCCAAAATCTGGCTCACGACCAGTTGGAAGTCACTGAAGACCTTTAGGTTCCCGGCTTTTAGCTCCTTCGCCAGTTTGAGCCCAGCAACGAGCGCCTCATACTCTGCCTCATTGTTTGAAGCCGGGAACTTAAGGCGTAGGGCCTGCTCTGCCACCACCCCGTCTAGGCTTGTAAGGATAAGAACGGCCCCGCTACCCCCCGAGGTCGAGGAGCCGTCCACATACAGGACCCATGGCTGCCCCGGGGTCTCCTTTGTCGGCATGAGTGGGGTCTCAGGGTCGTCCGGCAAAGTGCACTCCACGATGAAATCGGCGAGTGTCTGAGCTTTGATTGCCGGCCTTGGACGGTATTCGAGGTCGAACTCCCCGAGCTCGACTGCCCATTTGGCAATCCTCCCGACTCGGTCCGACCTCTGCAAGATTTGTTTGATAGGCTGGTCAGTCAGTACGGCCACAGTGTGGGCCTGAAAATAGGGTCGGAGTCTCCGAGCTGAAGTGATCAGGGCGAAGATTGTTTTCTCTAACTTAGAATATCGGGTCTCCGCGTCCCTGAGGACCCGACTGGTATAGTAGATGGGCTTTTGGAGCTTGTCCTCTTTCCGGACCAGAACTGAGCTTACTGCAACCGGGGAGACGGCCAGGTATAGGTAAAGAACTTCGCCTTGCTGAGGTTTGGTGAGTAGCGGAGGGGAGGCGAGAAGGCGCCTGAGCTCCTCGAAAGCTTGCTGGCATTCCTCCGACCATAAGAAATCTTTCGATCGCTTGAGGATTTTGAAGAATGGGAGGCACCGCTCGGCCGATCTGGAGACAAATCTCCCCAGAGCTGCGACCCGCCCAGTAAGTCGTTGTACCTCCTTGACCGTCTTCGATGGCACCATGTCTTGCAGCGCTTGGATCTTCTCGGAATTGGCTTCAACTCCGCGCTGGGTTACTACGAAGCCCAGAAATTTGCCCGAGGTGATCCCGAACGCGCACTTTGCAGGATTAAGCTTCATTTGGTACTTCCTGAGCTTGGAGAAGGCTTCATTGAGGTCAGCCACATGGTGTTCTACCGTCCGGCTCTTCACCAGCATGTCATCCACATAGACCTCCATATTTCGGCCTATCTGGTTTTTGAAGATTTGGTTGACCAGCCTTTGGTATGTAGCTTCCGCATTCTTCAACCCGAATGGCATCACCTTGTAACAATAAGTGCCCTTGTCGGTGATGAAAGCCGTCTTCTCCTCATCTTCGAACGCCATTCGGATCTGATTATACCCCAAGAAGGCGTCCATGAAGGTTAGCAGCTGATGTCCCGAAGTAGAGTCGACAAGCTGGTCGATGCTGGAAAGGGGAAAACTGTCTTTCGGGCAGGCCTTTTTCAAGTCGGTATAGTCTATGCACATGCGCCATTTTTCGTTGGCTTTCTTCACGAGGACCACATTGGCGAGCCAGTCTGGATAGGAGACCTCCCGGATGAAGCCGGCTTCGAGGAGTCTGTCCACTTCCTCGGCCGCCGCTCGCTGCCGCTCCGGGGCAGAGCCTCGTTTCGTTTGCCTCACGGGTCTGCAGGTCGGTTTCACCTGGAGTCGGTGAATCATGACCTCGAGCTCGATTCCCGGCATGTCAGCAGGGGACCAGGCAAAGACGTCCATGTTGGCTCGAAGGAATTCGATCAGACGCTCTCTTTCGCAGGAACTCAAGCCGGAGCCAACCTGTACGGTTAGTTCCGGAGAACTTTCTAGTAAAGAGATTTGGGTAAGAAGCTCACCAGGCTCTACCCGTTTCTTCCAAGGATCGTCCCGTACGTCCAAGGTTTCGATAGGCAGCATGCGGTCCGTTGCTTGGGTCGACGCCTCGGCCAGTAGCTCCTACTGGCTTGATGCTTCGGTCGATCGCTTTGCTTTGTAGGTCGCCATGTAGCACCGGTTGGCTACCATCTAATCTCCGCGGACCTCGCCTACTCCTTGGTTGGTAGGGAACCGCAGGAGCAGGTGGTAGGTTGAGACTATAGCTCGGAGGGCATTTAGCCCTGGTCGTCCAAGGATAGCATTGTAGGCCGAAGACAGGCGGACCACGAGAAAGTCCGTCCTCACAGTACTTTCTCGGGAGGCGAGACCAACCGTGACTAGAAGGCTGACCTCACCCTCAACCGGGACCGAGTCCCCGGTGAATCCGACCAACGGGGCATTTATTTTCCGAAGCTGGCTTTCCGCTAAATCCATTTTTTGGTAGGCTTGGTAATACAAAATATTTGCTGAGCTTTCATTATCAACTAAGACCCGCTTTACATGAAACTTGTTTACAACCATGGATATGACCACAGCGTCATCGTGAGGAGTCTCAACTCCTTCTAAACCCTCCTTCGAGAACGAGATGGCTTCGGAGGTGCGCGGGCGCTTCAGGGGGGGTCCTTCCTCGGCTAATTCTTCAGCCGAGCTTCCTCCTCCAATGACATTGATGGTGCCGGCGATGGGCCTGTTGTCATTTGGATTTTCGGGCGGCACGGCTTTTTCCACCGGCCTCCTTTCCTCACGTCGGTTCCTTACAAACCGATTGAGTACCCCGCGGCGAATAAGCGTCTCGATCTCGTCTTGGAGCTGGAAACAGTCCTCCGTGTCGTGGCCGTGGTCCCGATGGAAGCGGCAATACTTCCTGGGATTGCGCTGGACTCCTATATCCCGCATCGGAGGCGGAGGTCGGAAAAAGTCCCGACCCTCAATCTCCATTAGGATCTCGGTCCAGGGTGCGTTGATGGGTGTGTAGTTCTCGTACCTCTCCGAGTGCATTCGGGGCTACCGCGGGGACCTTGGTCGAAGCTGTCCCCGCTATCGGGGCGGACTTCTCAACCGAGGGAGAATCTTCTCTCGGCGGGGGGATCAGCTCCTCTGGCGGCCACGCTCCTCGTGGCACTTCTTTTGCTTCTTTGAAGCCTGCTCGGTCGCACCCCGCCTGGAGGCGATTGCCTCCTCGGCCTTTGCATACTTCCGAGCCCGGGCCAGCATTTCGGTGAAGTCGGCCGGGAAGCTCTTTTCGATTGAGAAAAGGAATCTGTAGGAGCGAGCCCCAGTCTTTAGCGCCGACATGGCTATCGACTGGTCGAGCTCGCGTACCTCCCAAGTTGCGGCGATGAAGCGGTCGAGATACTCCCTAAGAGATTCCCCCTCCTTCTGCTAGACGTCCAGGAGGAAGTCCGATGTTCGCCGTTGGCGTCGGCTGGCAGCAAAATTGGTGGCGAACTGCCTGCCCGAGGTGCGACCCGCCCAGTAAGTCGTTGTACCTCCTTGACCGTCTTCGGTGGCACCATGTCTTGCAGCGCTTGGATCTTCTCGGGATTGGCTTCAACTCCGCGCTGGGTTACTATGAAGCCCAGAAATTTGCCCGAGGTGATCCCGAACGCGCACTTTGCAGGATTAAGCTTCATTTGGTACTTCCTGAGCTTGGAGAAGGCTTCATTGAGGTCAGCCACATGGTGCTCTACCGTCCGGCTCTTCACCAGCATGTCATCCACATAGACCTCCATATTTCGGCCTATCTGGTTTTTGAAGATTTGGTTGACCAGCCTTTGGTATGTAGCTTCCGCATTCTTCAACCCGAATGGCATCACCTTGTAACAATAAGTGCCCTTGTCGGTGATGAAAGCCGTCTTCTCCTCATCTTCGGACGCCATTCGGATCTGATTATACCCTGAGAAGGCGTCCATGAAGGTTAGCAGCTGATGTCCCGAAGTAGAGTCGACAAGCTGGTCGATGCTGGGGAGGGGGAAACTGTCTTTCGGGCAGGCCTTTTTCAAGTCGGTATAGTCTACGCACATGCGCCATTTTCCGTTGGCTTTCTTCACGAGGACCACATTGGCGAGCCAGTCTGGATAGGAGACCTCCCGGATGAAGCCGGCTTCGAGGAGGTTGTCCACTTCCTCGGCCGCCGCTCGCTGCCGCTCCGGGGCGGAGCCTCGTTTCTTTTGCCTCACGGGTCTGCAGGTCGGTTTCACCTGGAGTCGGTGAATCATGACCTCGGGCTCGATTCCCGGCATGTCAGCGGGGGACCAGGCAAAGACGTCCATGTTGGCTCGAAGGAATTCGATCAGACGCTCTCTTTCGCAGGAACTCAAGCCGGAGCCAACCTATACGGTTAGTTCCGGAGAACTTTCTAGTAAAGGGATTTGGGTAAGAAGCTCACCAGGCTCTACCCGTTTCTTCCAAGGATCGTCCCGTACGTCCAAGGTTTCGATAGGCAGCATGCGGTCCGTTGCTTGGGTCGACGCCTCGGCCAGTAGCTCCTACTGGCTTGATGCTTCGGTCGATCGCTTTGCTTTGTAGGTCGCCATGTAGCACCGGTTGGCTACCATCTAATCTCCGCGGACCTCGCCTACTCCTTGGTTGGTAGGGAACCGCAGGAGCAGGTGGTAGGTTGAGACTATAGCTCGGAGGGCATTTAGCCCTGGTCGTCCAAGGATAGCATTGTAGGCCGAAGACAGGCGGACCACGAGAAAGTCCGTCCTCACAGTACTTTCTCGGGAGGCGAGACCAACCGTGACTAGAAGGCTGACCTCACCCTCAACCGGGATCGAGTCCCCGGTGAATCCGACCAACGGGGCATTTATTTTCCGAAGCTGGCTTTCAGCTAAATCCATTTTTTGGTAGGCTTGGTAATACAAAATATTTGCTGAGCTTTCATTATCAACTAAGACCCGCTTTACATGAAACTTGTTCACAACCATGGATATGACCACAGCGTCATCGTGAGGAGTCTCAACTCCTTCTAAACCCTCCTCCGAAAACGAGATGGCTTCGGAGGTGCGCGGGCGCTTCAGGGGGGTCCTTCCTCGGCTAATTCTTCAGCCGAGCTTCCTCCTCCAATGACATTGATGGTGCCGGCGATGGGCCTGTTGTCATTTTGATTTTCGGGCGGCACGACTTTTTCCACCGGCCTCCTTTCCTCACGTCGGTTCCTTACAAACTGATTGAGTACCCCGCGGCGAATAAGCGCCTCGATCTCGTCTTGGAGCTGGAAACAGTCCTCCGTGTCGTGGCCGTGGTCCCGATGGAAGCGGCAATACTTCCTGGGATTGCGCTGGACTCCTATATCTCGCATCGGAGGCGGAGGTCGGAAAAAGTCCCGACCCTCAATCTCCATTAGGATCTCGGTCCAGGGTGCGTTGATGGGTGTGTAGTTCTCGTACCTCTCCGAGTGCATTCGGGGCTACGGCGAGGACCTTGGTCGAAGCTGTCCCCGCTATCGGGGCGGACTTCTCAGCCGAGGGAGAATCTTCTCTCGGCGGGGGGATCAGCTCCTCTGGCGGCCACGCTCCTCGTGGCACTTCTTTTGCTTCTTTGAAGCCTGCTCGGTCGCACCTCGCCTGGAGGCGATTGCCTCCTCGGCCTTTGCATACTTCCGAGCCCGGGCCAGCATTTCGGTGAAGTCGGCCGGGAAGCTCTTTTCGATTGAGAAAAGGAATCTGTAGGAGCGAGCCCCAGTCTTTAGCGCCGACATGGCTATCGACTGGTCGAGCTCGCGTACCTCCCAAGTTGCGGCGATGAAGCGGTCGAGATACTCCCTAAGAGATTCCCCCTCCTTCTGCTAGACGTCCAGGAGGAAGTCCGATGTTCGCCGTTGGCGTCGGCTGGCAGCAAAATTGGTGGCGAACTGCCTGCCCGAGGTGCGACCCGCCCAGTAAGTCGTTGTACCTCCTTGACCGTCTTTGGTGGCACCATGTCTTGCAGCGCTTGGATCTTCTCGGGATTGGCTTCAACTCCGCGCTGGGTTACTATGAAGCCCAGGAATTTGCCCGAGGTGATCCCGAACGCGCACTTTGCAGGATTAAGCTTCATTTGGTACTTCCTGAGCTTGGAGAAGGCTTCATTGAGGTCAGCCACATGGTGCTCTACCGTCCGGCTCTTCACCAGCATGTCATCCACATAGACCTCCATATTTCAGCCTATCTGGTTTTTGAAGATTTGGTTGACCAGCCTTTGGTATGTAGCTTCCGCATTCTTCAACCCGAATGGCATCACCTTGTAACAATAAGTGCCCTTGTCGGTGATGAAAGCCGTCTTCTCCTCATCTTCGGACGCCATTCGGATCTGATTATACCCCGAGAAGGCGTCCATGAAGGTTAGCAGCTGATGTCCCGAAGTAGAGTCGACAAGCTGGTCGATGCTGGAGAGGGGGAAACTGTCTTTCGGGCAGGCCTTTTTCAAGTCGGTATAGTCTACGCACATGCGCCATTTTCCGTTGGCTTTCTTCACGAGGACCACATTGGCGAGCCAGTCTGGATAGGAGACCTCCCGGATGAAGCCGGCTTCGAGGAGTCTGTCCACTTCCTCGGCCGCCGCTCGCTGCCGCTCCGGGGCGGAGCCTCGTTTCTTTTGCCTCACGGGTCTGCAGGTCGGTTTCACCTGGAGTCGGTGAATCATGACCTCGGGCTCGATTCCCGGCATGTCAGCAGGGGACCAGGCAAAGACGTCCATGTTGGCTCGAAGGAATTCGATTAGACGCTCTCTTTCGCAGGAACTCAAGCCGGAGCCAACCTGTACGGTTAGTTCCGGAGAACTTTCTAGTAAAGGGATTTGGGTAAGAAGCTCACCAGGCTCTACCTGTTTCTTCCAAGGATCGTCCCGTACGTCCAAGGTTTCGATAGGCAGCATGCGGTCCGTTGCTTGGGTCGACGCCTCGGCCAGTAACTCCTACTGGCTTGATGCTTCGGTCGATCGCTTTGCTTTGTAGGTCGCCATGTAGCACCGGTTGGCTACCATCTAATCTCCGCGGACCTCGCCTACTCCTTGGTTGGTAGGGAACCGCAGGAGCAGGTGGTAGGTTGAGACTATAGCTCGGAGGGCATTTAGCCCTGGTCGTCCAAGGATAGCATTGTAGGCCGAAGACAGGCGGACCACGAGAAAGTCCGTCCTCACAGTACTTTCTCGAGAGGCGAGACCAACCGTGACTAGAAGGCTGACCTCACCCTCAACCGGGACCGAGTCCCCGGTGAATCCGACCAACGGGGCATTTATTTTCCGAAGCTGGCTTTCCGCTAAATCCATTTTTTGGTAGGCTTGGTAATACAAAATATTTGCTGAGCTTTCATTATCAACTAAGACCCGCTTTACATGAAACTTGTTTACAACCATGGATATGACCACAGCGTCATCGTGAGGAGTCTCAACTCCTTCTAAACCCTCCTCCGAGAACGAGATGGCTTCGGAGGTGCGCGGGCGCTTCAGGAGGGGTCCTTCCTCGGCTAATTCTTCAGCCGAGCTTCCTCCTCCAATGACATTGATGGTGCTGGCGATGGGCCTGTTGTCATTTGGATTTTCGGGCGGCACGGCTTTTTCCACCGGCCTCCTTTCCTCACGTCGGTTTCTTACAAACCAATTGAGTACCCCGCGGCGAATAAGCGCCTCGATCTCGTCTTGGAGCTGGAAACAGTCCTCCGTGTCGTGGCCGTGGTCCCGATGGAAGCGGCAATACTTCCTGGGATTGCGCTGGACTCCTATATCCCGCATCGGAGGCGGAGGTCGGAAAAAGTCCCGACCCTCAATCTCCATTAGGATCTCGGTCCAGGGTGCGTTGATGGGTGTGTAGTTCTCGTACCTCCCCGAGTGCATTCAGGGCTACGGCGGGGACCTTGGTCGAAGCTGTCCCCGCTATCGGGGCGGACTTCTCAGCCGAGGGAGAATCTTCTCTCGGCGGGGGGATCAGCTCCTCTGGCGGCCACGCTCCTCGTGGCACTTCTTTTGCTTCTTTGAAGCCTGCTCGGTCGCACCCCGCCTGGAGGCGATTGCCTCCTCGGCCTTTGCATACTTCCGAGCCCGGGCCAGCATTTCGGTGAAGTCGGCCGGGAAGCTCTTTTCGAACCTCGGTGGGACCGGCTCGTCCTCGATCTGGCGGAAGAAGGGGGATTTGGTGGTAAACTCAAAATCCCCCTCGCGCCTCGCCTTCCTGCTGTGAAGTGCCTCAATCTGACGCTCGAGGTTCTCGACTTTCCTGTCGAGCTCCCCAGCCTGGGGGATTGCCACGATAGTTTGTTCCGGCTCGTGGCAGTCCGAGGCTGACTCGGCCTCCGAAAGTTGCAGCCTTCGGTCGATGCTCCTCCCTGGTAGCTCCCTCCGGGGAGACGCTCGGGTTGAGTCTTGGCGATGGCTCCGCTCTTCGTCGTTGGCCCTCGAGGAGCCACAGAGATTTTAGCTCTGGGGCACTGGTCCATTGGAAGGGAGCGCTGGCTGGACCTGGGCCTGCAGAGGCGGCATAGGTAGGGCTCCCTCGCGCTGCAAGCCTTGGACAGCTGCGGCCAAGGCCTGGACCTGCTGCACCAGGATGTTGAACTGTTCCGGCTGGACTTGAGGGACTGGACCAGCCGGAGATGATGAGTTCTGGATAGAGTGTCCAGGACTTGGTGGGAGACGCCGGGAGGTATTAGAAGCTCCTTTACTCCTCAACTTCATGGCCACGACTCGGGCCCTTTCTCTAACGCCAACTGTTGCTGGAAACTGGACCCGGGGGCGGCCGTCGGCTGAGAAGGAGCTCCGGTGAGAATCGGTGGGCTGCGGGTGGCGGCGGTCCGTCGGCGGGCGGCGTCCTCCGGAAGACCTGCAAGAAGCCGGCGGCCGGGGTTTCCGGCGCCGGCCCTCCGATGCTTAAGTCAGAGGAGGAATATATGAGTAGAGGGAATATGTCCAGAGTTTTTGCGTCCAGCCCTCCTTATGGTAGAGGGGTTCTTCTTTTATAGTGGGGTGCTGGGTTACCTATGATGCGACGAGACCAGGTTGCCGTATGACTGAGCACGCCGCATGAATTGGTGTACGATCATGTGAATTAATGCCTTGCCGTAGAGGATGAGGTCGAAATCAGGGAGCTGTCGCGGCTGACTGAACGCAGCTGAGCTGACTTGCCATAGAGGGCTGGAGATCCGCAGACAACAGGAGCCATGCGCATTAATTGTTGAGTAAGCCGGAAGTCTGCAGAGACCATGCACATTAATTGTTGAGTAAGCCGGAGGTCTGCAGAGACCATGCGCATTAATTGTTGAGTAAGCCGCCCAAGGCGTGGTCTCAAATCGGGCCGGAGGAGGATGTGACAGTAGCGAGCAATTGGTGAGGCTCGACTTCTGGGGATCGGATGTCTTCAGAGATCGGGCACTCTCTAAGTCGGTCGTCCGAGGTCGGGCGCCAGGTCGGTCGTCCGGGGTCGGACGCCAGGTCGATCGTCCGGGGTCGGACGCCAGGTCGGTCGCCCGAGGTCGGACGCTTCCAATCAGATGTTTTGGGGTGACTTGTATTTCCCTCAACATAATCCCTTCCAAAAGATATCCAATTGAACCCAAGAAAAAACCAATGAGAGCAACCGACCAATATGGTTGACAAGATAAATAGACCGTACCTGACCTAGACTAACCTGTCTTCCCTGTAGCTGTTCTTGGAACTTTTTATCTGTCCACATTCTCAGAGACTCTTCACCCACCACTGGTATTCTATCATGAGAAATGGTATGCTCACGCCAAACCTCAATACTTCTTTCAAAGCCCTTCTTCTTTTTTAGAAATAAATGTAACAATAACAAACTGGCCAACCATTCTTCAAAATTTCTTTTTGCGGTTCTTAATTAAGTCATCGTTCTTCAATTGATTGATGCTATTGTGTTGAACGCCACATAGAAGTTTCCAGTCACTCTACGACCCTCTCATGTCAGCTGACCTGGCTGGAAGAGCCTCTTCAGATTTTTGGAGGATTCTATTTACCACTGAGGATGTGGCTTGGAAACAACCAACTCTGTTGATATTGCACAATTTCCCTTTGTCTTGATGCCAGTTCTAGCATCTAATCCAGAAATACCTAGCTATGAAATTTTGCTAACCACCATGTCTTCAAACCAACTTAAGCATCTGCTGAAACCAAAATAAATAGCAAAAAAAAAAAAAAAATAGTTTCAGAAAATATCAAATAAATTCTCAGAAAATGCAACGAGACTATGAAAGTCTTAGGTATCAGTGGTTAAACAAATTCAATGAGATCTGATTTGCACAATGAAACTCCAAAACCTCCACACTAGCTATACATGCTTTTTCTACATTGAAAAACCTTTGTTAGTGTATACATTGAAAAATTTTACTTATGCGAAAACAATGCTACTATAGCTTTTATGTTGTACCGACACTAGTAATGGGAGTCAATTGCTGTTTCAGACAATCTCCATGGTGAAAAGAAGCTAATGTAAAGGGGTCCCTCAAAGCAACAACAAGACAGAACCCAGATGTATTACCATTATCAACGGTACCATCATGCAATAATACTATCCTAATGTTTTCACTCTGTTTTCACTTGAAGACCTGTCAAGCACTTGCATTACATCCCAGCGAAACAGATAAGGTGGTTAACGGACAAATCTTGTGCCGTCATTGACCAAAGTAGCCAAACACATGCAGTATTATTCAAATTATTGATGAATACACTACGTGCAAAAGGGCAATTCTTTTATATAATAATCACAGGTACAAAACTAGGCAATATATTGGATATATACTATGTTGATAGTTAATCAAAGGATTCTCTCAATGTTTAAGTTTTCCTGCTAGCATATGGTGCCAGAAGTTGACAGCTTGTGAGGACCATTAACAAGTTCTTTTGCACCCAAACAAATGTTTACATGTTCCACATGGAACCACATTCTTTACTTCAGTATTTAATCGGACTATATCTAGAATCAGTCCATAAGCTTCCAGTTGCACCATTGAAATTCAAGCAGGCGAGCACAAAGATCCGATAGCCTCATCTAGCAACAGATCATTGTGAACTGGTTACTTACCATCATCAGCCACTAGCAAACATTAAACGGCTATCGGCGGTGGGGAATACGAGAAATCCTGAGAATGTCACAACAGATCCAGTGGGGTTGAAAGCTTACGTGTGTGGTAAGTGACTGCACGCAACTCAAAAAGACCAAGGATTCTAAGTGGGAAGAGCAGCAGAACGTAGAATTAATCGGGCAGTATAGAGAGAAAACAGTCAGATCATATCGCCTATTCCTTTCATTTTGCATTCAGAATTCCACAAGTGCTGAACCATTCTGAATCATTTTTTCATGTTTTGAAGAAAAAAAAATGGTGAGATTGATATTTAAGGAAAAGCATAGCAAATCTTACATCCAGCTAAAGACAGCCTTATCCCAGTCCACGTAAGTACTGAAAGACCTCCCAAACAAGTATACTAGAAAGAAAGATTTAGCATTACCGACCTTAATGGAAACAGCTCTAATCAATTGTATTGTTATAACATACAACTCCAGAGACAAGCTGAAGTAGTATGCCCTGCAACAACAGAAAAGTATCTTAAATTTGCAAACATTTGGAAAAAGAAGAAATATTTAGCTGCAGTAAAGTCTCATTTAATAGCTAAATAAAATTCCCCTGTATTGAACATAGCAGAAAATACTGAATTTCTTTCTAACGGATTGGTTATCAACACTACATGTATTGAACTTGGTAGCCTATGGATCGATTTGCAAATTTTTCATGCATTTGTTTATTTATATAAGATATGATATATGATCTGCTAAACCATGTATTTTTTCCAACTCTACCATCATCGTGGACTACCAGTCAGAAAACACCTTACTGAGACCTAGGACATACCCGATCTGCCAATTGTTACACTAAAGAAGGTTCCTGTTTGCAAATTTGCTCTTGGGAATTGATTTGGAATATATGTACCAATTAAGATGCCAGCCTTGTCCCATAATTTGGAATTCAGTTATGGCATTACTTAACCATTGTTCTGTTATAACAGGAATTACATAATTGTACAATGTACTATTGTTATATAAAGCCTTACAGCTTCTTAACTCCTTCCTTTTTGTACAAGCATATGGTGACCACATTTCTGCATGGGGAACGCAGGGAAAATCTGGATGATGCTAAGATGTTGCATCCATCATCTTTTTACATCAAAGTAACCGATAACCCTATCATGCTTACCCTCGATTTCTCGATACATCCTTTAGGTTCTACTCTTTTCTTAGAATCCATAATGAGAGTCTTCCTCATGGTAATGGTTCCTCCAGTGAATCTCTTATGGCCAGCTCACTTGGTTAAAGGTTATTATCACATAAATTGGATGGCACCTGTTCGTTATGTTTCCTTATGAATAAATTCTACAAAGTTCTAATCTAATATTGAAGCTAGATTAACAGTTTGTTTTGTTTCAGCTTTGCTATTAAGACATAATTGACTCCAAATTTCAACTAAACAAAGTTTCCCTTCAGGAGTTATGACTAAAGAACACAAACTTGAGGCAGGTAAATATGTCTTGAAGCAAGATCGCATCCTTAGTTACATAGATTTTTGGTAATTTTGAATTATTATTTTCCAGAGATGGACCAAAATCTGGTCTTGGGATTAGGTTAGGATATGGGTCATCTTAATAATAGATAAATGGTTCTAATTTCACCAAACCAAAATTCTTGGGAAACTCCCATAAGAGCTGGTGAAGCTTGAAGTTACCTCCCTGGCCCTCTTCAATTGATAGCTCCAAATATCTCTTGACCTAGAGGCATCAAAGAAGACAACCAAGATGGTGGGTATTGGGGTCGGGGGGGGGGGGGGGGGGGGGGGGGGGGGTGTGGGGGAGACTGAGAAGAGCTATGAAATTATCAACTTTGTGTCAAGAAAGTGGAAAAAAAAATTGTGGTGAAAGAAATAAAAAGAAAAAAAAAAATCTTGCATTAAAACCTATGAAATCATTTAGGAACACTAAATAAAAGATCATATAAAGAAATTATCAACTTTGTGTCAAGAAAGTGGAAAAAGACAAGTGAAATTGAGCCTTAGATAGAGGGAGAAAATTGCAACAAGATCATATAGATGTAGAGTGTCGTTTCAATTTTATTGGATGTCCCTGAAGAGGTATAGACAGAGTGGAACTGAGAAGAGCTAGGGTTTGATAGCTTACCAGCTTCCAAGAAGACAGAAACTCCTAAGCCTTCGAGAGGACTCCAATTTGGGAGTAACAGCGGTCACCATGGATGGATTCGAGAAGAAGCGAAGGAGAAGGCGACAAGGAAGAAGCAGGAAGAGGCGACGAAAACCCTGCCCTTTCTTGTCCGACTTTGGATTACCGTATATTAAGAGAGAACTATTTCGAGGTCCCCTATGTTGTGCTGTAACTACGCATAGGTTCCCAAAACTATATTAAAGTCCATAGCGGGTTATTTGCAAATAACCCATTGTATTACGGAAATTAGCTTAATATTAGAGGGCTTGTTTGCCAAGAACGGCTCATAAGAATAGAACATGAGAAACTTGCAAGAATATTATTTCTATGGGAAGTACTTTGCAGTGATGTAACATGGTTTTTTCAACTAATCTCAGCAAATAGTTTGCCAAATTTTAGTTTCAAACTAGAGATGGATTGTTTTGTGAACAACCTTCATAATAATTATATAATATTAAAATTGCTAAGGTGTTCATTGGTAATTTTGGATTAAGCAGCACAAGTTTGGGCCAATCTCAAAGACATTCTCAACTTTAAAAAGTTTCAAATGGATCATTCAAGTTTTCAAACTATTCCAAAATTGTCCATCGACTTCCCAACCAATGGATGGTGTTAGCCTGCCATTTCAATTGACAAAAATGCTCTCTCCCTCTTTTATTCTATTCCAACATCTTTTTAAGATCTGTGCAGGAGGATGAATAATTCATATCATCCACTTAGTCAACTTTGATATATGTGCAAATGGATGAATAATTTTGATTATCCGCTAATTGCTTTGAGATCTATGCAGGCAAATGAATATTTGGAACATCCACATAGTTGCTTGGAGATCTATGCAGGTAGATGAATATTTAGATTGCTTCAATATTTGTGAAGGTGGATGAATAATCCGATCATCCACTGATCACTTTGAGATCTGTACATGTGGATGAATATTCGGATCATCCACGTGGTTGCTTGGAGATCCTTGCACATGAATGAATATTTAGATTGCTTCGAGATCTATGCAGTTGGATGAATAATCCTAATCATCTAATGATCGCTTTGAGATCTGTGCACCTGGATGAATAATCCTGATCATCCATTGATCATCCAGAGGTGAAAGAAAGACAAATTTTATAACAATTTATTTTAACCTCCATTAAATTTGTCGGTGCTTTTTATTCAGGCAATTAGCTGCTTTGCCAGTTCATGAACTAAAAAATGGAATTTTCCCCTCCTTATGACCTCTCTGTTTCAAGATTAATTGCCATTCTTGCAAATATTTATGCTGGGGCAAGTTATCTAATTCTTTGTACTTGCTAACTTTTCCCCTTTGACCTTGTTCTTTTCCCTTTTTTCTGATTTGGTATTATTAAGTTATATATTTGCCATCAGCTTTCGTAACCTGAAGGCATGGAGCATATCTGAGGTGTTCTGTGATGCATTAATGTCTCAATCTCCTTGTTTTGAACTTTTATATAAATTGATGTTGATCAATTAGGTTTGGTAAAAATTCATTCTTTTGACATCATTTTCTTTGGTAAGCAACAACAGGGAGACGCGTGAATTTATATCATGATTGCATCGGTTAATCTTTGTAATGCTACAGCCGTTCCGAGCCTTCCCATGCCCTGCTCCCATTCTCTAAGATTGGTTGCTGGACTATGGAAACAGAACCAAGTGAAGATTTATGAATTTTTTTTTGGAATGCTTTCTTAAATAGCTTATATGCACTTTTTCTCTTTTTCCATTTTTTTTTTGAGAATTAGGACAGGAAACCGGATTAAAGTTTGGGTGAGGGGGGGACCTAAACCCAAGTCATTGATATTAACCTCCAATGACTTTATCAACTCTATTGGAGGGTATGCTCTTGAAAGGTGTGAATTCCAAGAGAGTCTAGGCCCATATCCAATTCCATTATTTTCCAGAACTGAATGGAGCAAGTAGATTGTAGTCCAAATCAATTTCTATCTAATTTTCTTGGTCAGATATTACGTTCTTTTTTCTGTATACTGTGCTTTGTTTGAGATTCCTAATCAAGGAAGGTGCCAATATCCACCACTAATAAATTATGAAATTATTAGATCAGACTCTTGATATAGCTAACAGCTGATCTAGCCAATTATAGGCAGCAGGTGGTCTTAAAAGACCCTAAGGATAGCTAGTTGAGTCAATAGAGAGGTGTTGTTTATATAAAGAGCCAATAGAACTGGATGATCATGTCAGGGTTCTCCAGAGAGAGATCCTTAAAAATGTGACAAGAAACAGAAAAAAAAAAAAAACTAAAGGGTGTAAGCATCTTTGATAGCAATAATTCAATTTTATAATTCATTTAGCCTAAATGTTCATAGGAGACAATTTCATAAAGCTCTACTTACATTATTACTGAAACTTAACAGACTTTGCAGGGAAAAAGGTTAAGAAAAGAAAAGAAAGTGAAAAAGAAATAAGGAGAAGGGTGCATTATCAATTAACCAGCAAACAATTTACCAGGAAATTGGCTATGATGCATAAACCATAAAGAAAGTTGTCAATAAGCATAGATCACCTTAAATTCTGAAAATTGATCAGCCAATGATAACTCTTCACTAACCAGATCCATTAACCTATAAGACCCAAAATAGGTGGTTAAAACATTTAAAAACAGAAACATTGCACCATAGTATCAAATACCAGACCATATAGTATACATAGCTTAATATAATCAAACATATATTACTGAAATAGTTGCTAAATGTGATATCTAGTACCATAACAGTCTAGATAAAGGTAAAAACAAAACATAAATTCGGGGTGCAATCGAACCGAGCTGAGTCGAGTAACTGGAGGCTTGAGCTCGACTCGATTCAAAATACTCGGGCTCGAAACTCAACTCGAGATCGATCGAGCCTTAATAATCCAAGCTCGAACTCAACTCGATCAAAAAATGGAACACTCGAGATCGACTAGACTCGACTCGAATATCAACCGAGCCATACTCGAGCTTGAGTTCGAGCTCGAATTTGAGCCTTGGTGATAATTTAAAAAATATAGTTAAAAGTTAGGAGTTAGGTCAGATTAAAAAATATATAAATATTATATTTTAAAATATTAAATTACTAATATATATTATAAATAAAATATAATATTATTAAAAATATATATAATTGACTAGGCTCGTGAGCCATTGAGTCGAGTATTTTGCTACTCGAGCTTGACTCGAAAAACTAGTTGAGCTACTCGAGCTCGGTAATACCCAAGTCGAGCAGAGCTTGGACCCAAGTCGAGCTCGAGCTGCTCGGCTCATTTGTACCCCTACCATACATTGGGAAGACCATTGGCTGCCAAAAAACATGAATTATACATAAAGGGCAAGTAAATCAGCAAGGCTAAACATGTTTTTCCAAGTCATAGATTCAAAAATTGTGTTTGACTAAGAACTTATGCACTATGTACATGTGCAAGTGACTATAATGACCTCAAAAACAAAAAGACAGAATGTTTTGACTGATTATTTGTCATATGACATCTTATAAGTCTAGAATCACCAAGCCGAAGTGGTACTCCAGAATAGAATAGTTAGGACCAATAGGTAAAGAACTAAAATATTATTTATTTTGCCTGCTTTGATCCACCGGCGTTTAATGCAAAAGAGTGTCAAATAAAGGCATAACAAAAATATGAAAAAGGTTGCAGAAATGAGAAACCAAGGTAAAAGGTACAACCACTCAAATCCCACAGTTGATATAACCCAGTTTGTTCTCTAAGAATAAGGTGAGATATCAGAGCTAATGGTGGAGGAAGAAAACATTATAGGTAAAGATCAATATCTTCAATATTGTGAGATACGGGCTGAAGTCGGCAGGGGCTGCCGACTTCAGCCCCGTTTTCCTTCTTTGGAAGGGCCAGAACAGAGGATCGCATTTGGGAGCAATCGGGGCGAGGGCGCTGCGGGCATCCCGCAGCACCTCCCCTCCAGCTGATCCGCGGCCAATCCAGCCGCGGACTACGCTCGACCGCCGCGATTCACGCGGCGGAGAGCCGTTACCAAAGGGCTATAAAGCCCTTTCTTTTCCTCCTCCTCCCAAATCACCCGAGCTCTCCCTCTCCTCCCTCTGTTCTTGCCTCCCAAGTGACAGGCGAGCTCTCCCGGCCGAGCACCGTCCGAATCCCCTCGCGGCCTTCCCCTGTTTCTGGATCTACCTCCCCTTCGGAAAGTGCCGTCGCCACCGCCGCTTGACACCGGATCGAGCCTCCCTTGGCCGAGACCCACCACCTCCGTCAACCGCCGGTGAGCTTCCCTCCTTGCCTTGTTTATTGCCAAAAGAATTGATTTTTCTCCTCTGTTTCAGCCCCAGCAACCGAGATGATCTCGGTTGCTTCTCCTCCCCGTCAGCCACTACAACGGCTGCCGGCTGCCATGGCGGTCGGCTGGCCGTCGACCGAGGGGTGGCCTCTGGCCACCCAGGCCGGCCACCCTGCCGGCCCTCTCTCTCCCTTCCATCTCTCCTTCCCCTGTTCGTGGGGGGTTTGGGGAAGGAGGAGGCCCATCACGGGCCAAACTGGGCCCGTTGGCCCCTATCCATTGCAGGCCCAACTTGGGCCCAGTCCAGTCCGATTGGGCCCAGTTGGGCAGTACCTTTGTGGGCCCAACTTGGGCCCAGTTCAGATCCGAACCCGGAACCCGAACTCGAACCTGAATCCGAACCCGAAACCTGAAACCCGAAATCCGAACCTGTTTAGCCAATAAATAGAATTTTGCAGATAAGCCCTTGACAGTATATTATTTCACAAAAGGGTATTCTATAATTTATGTTTGATCCCTATAAGAAAGATTATTACATAAGGGTCCCCAAATATATTTGATTGGTCCCTTCACTAAAGTTTTATTATAGAACAGTACCCTGTAATTAAGTATTAGTCCCTGCAATGAATTTATTGCATAAATAATCCATTAGAGACCAACTTTAGGGGCCCTATTGGGCCGGGTCAATGCGGGCCCATTAGGTCGTGTCCGATGTGGGCCCTATCGGGCCATGTTCATTATGGACCAACTCTGGGCCCTGTTGGGTCGTGCCCAGTAGTATTATTTCTGGATTTTGCTTCGCTCTGAAATTAACAAGGAATTAATTAAATTTAAACAGGTGAACCTGATCCTCCTATCTGAAGTAGGGATTAAGCGAGAAGAGGTAAGTAACTTAATACTTCAAGTGTGATTTCTAAATTATTTGATAAACTGATTAAGTTTTGACATATATTTTGTATTCAGTAAAATGGGTCAGGCATGTTAAATTTTATTTGAAAATCATGTTATATGCTCTGAAATCCGTGAAATATGATTGGATAATTTATGAAATTTGTTTTATATATATAATATATACATTCTCAGCATGGCTATGATCTGTTCTATTCTGTTCTGGCCCCGCCAATGGGGATTATACGTTGGACCTGTCGACTTGTAATCTGTGAGGAACCGGTTTCGACACCGCGCCACCGGTGATTAGAATAGTGGTTTCTGGACACCGTTGCCACCGGTGACTAACAATAGTGGTTTCTGGCACTCTGTGCAACCCATGCCACTGGGTTACGTGGCCGTAGCCTATCATGTTGAGATTCTGGTATCAGAATTTTTGGAAAAATGATAATAAGTTTTGAAAACAGTAAAACAAAGTTATTTATGATTTATTCCAGTCATTATCCTGTATTTTGATCTGATATGCTCTGACCCCACTTTGGAATATTTTGTTGCTTACTGGGCTAGTGTAGCTCATTATTTTATTTTCTCTGTTTTTCAGATCCAGAGGCTTGATCGCACGGGATTGGGGAGTGTGTTAGATTTTCCGATGATTTCTTCAAGTATTGGCATTTTAGTTAGATTAGTTTGGACATTTGAATTATGTTAGCAAATGTTATTTTGAAATTTTGTAAGACTGCTTTTGAATGACTTTAATTATTTATGTCAATTTTAAGCATCTATATTTGCTCCAATATGATCAGCTGCCTTGCACGCCTGTGCGGCCCGCCGTGCGGGCGTGCAGCGTCTGCCGCGCCTCAGGCTCGGGGCGTGACAAATATTGATTAAAGCATCATTCAAAGCCATTAAAGACTTGCCAAGAGGAACCATTTGCTGATTCACAAGTATTTCATCCTTAAAAAGCATATGTTAGCTGACAGAAATAAGAAAGATATCACATATGCCTACAAATTTAACGAGTGTCTAACAGAAGCTTGTACCTTCATGCGAGATAATGAAGAAACTATACTAGGAAAATTTTAATGGATTTCTTACATTGACTGTAGAGGGTCTGATGCATGCACTATCCTTTCTGCTGTTTGATGTCCTAAACCTGCAGAAAAGATAACCAAACTGGTCAAAAGTGAGCATAAAAGATCTTCAACTAAAACTCAAACCGACCAAGCACAGATGAGATGCTGTATACAGCTATCATCATGCACCAATCATCACAACCAATACCCTTCAATTCCCAAAACTTCCAGCATGTCTGATATTGTTGATGATAATAAATAATCTCTGAAAGCCATTACTCAGTAGTCACATCTGGCTTGCGTTCCTGCAGTTGCAAAGATTAAGTAAAACAGAATGTAAGAATAGATTAAATTACAAGGTTCAGTCTCATCTACACGTGAGGCTTTGGGAACAAACCAAGACTTTGGAAAATATAAATCCTCTAACTTCTTGACTGAGATCCTCGGTCCTAGAATCTTCTACAGTAACACCTGCAATACAGACATAATTATGTGAATCTTTTCTTGATGCATAAAGGAAGCAAGATTTTCAAAAAAATAATAAAAATACAAAAGAAAAAGCTCCATTTCTTAATGGCTGGCATGATAATAGGCAGTGTTGTCCATGCACATATGCACACAGACAGACGAGTGTGCATGCATGTGCTAAGGCACGTCTGTGCATGTCGTCTATACGGAATATACACAATACATACATACACACATATACATATATACGTACATATATACATTAATAGATGCATACACATGTACGTGCGTACATATCTGCGTATGCACATAGGCCCACTGCAGGTATAAGCACACCTATCAAATAATGCATGCATGCATGGAGCTCTTTCAGATGCATTAGTTGCATGGCACAGGATTCATAGTCTCAAGCTGGTCAGTCTGGGGATAGAGACACCACTTCCCACAGGGCAGAGCTTTGCCTAAATGTCACTGCAAGACAGTGGGTTCCAGTGGGGTGTCCATGGTGTTTGGCTGACCAAAAATCAAGACTGCTAACAATTTTTGAGCAATAACTAAAGAGTAAAAGTGGCATTTCCTGAATTCTTCTAAATATATTTTCTTCATTCTATAAGATAAAATTATTTTTTTGCAAAAATAATTTTCAAAAGTTAATCACCTATTACACACCTGCAACTTCTAGGCCATTAGATCATTTCAACATATTAAAGCAGCATCAAACAGACTTAAACAACTAGGGGAAACCATTCAATTAGAGATTGTTTATTCTGTGGCTTTGTTAATGGCAGCTTTTAGGCTTAAATAATAACAATTTAACATAGACTATGATCAGATTTTACTAAGAGATGCTACAGCATTTAAATTTCTAGTATTCTCTGAAATTGCCATCACTTTGGTGAATTAAAGCTTCACATACACCAATTCATTTTGACACCCATTAGTGTACTTATTCCATAATATATATTATGACTTCAATGGAAGTGCAGCATTTTGGCTAGTTTGTACCAATCAAAATTCTACTGTGACTTATGGGTGAATTAAAAAGTGTATTTAACAAAAGTAACACAACCATTCTAAATAAAGCAAGTAAAGAAATGATAGAGTTCAAATGTGATAGGCAACAAGGTCAAGGCACTGTTTCTTGAGAGTTTTCCAAAAACTTAAGCACAACATATACGAGAAGTGAGCAATCCAACGACATCAGCTAAAATGTAATCCAAATGAAAGCCTGACCCAAAAAAAAAATGATTGGTCTAAAGTGGCACATCAGTTGGAGCAGCAGGTTGAACTGGTGCATAAAAGAGCACAAATTAAAGTATATCTATCATCAAGTCTGCAAGCAGATATACAAGAAAAAACCTATGAAACTTCAATGTCATAAAAAAAAAAGTCAGTTGTTGCGAATTTTGTATAACACTGATAAGGAAGGAAAAAGCCAACATTTGAAAATTAGGCATATAGCATTTTGCTGAAAGTTATGCAATGACCTTTCTTTACTGTGCTATCATCCATAGCTTTGTACTCCATGCTCTTCAAAGCAAGTTCCACACCATACCCACCCCAACTACATCTGAAGAACCAACAGCACTACAATAGCTGCTCGCTGCTTGACATCCAGAAGGCAATACAGGTCTCACTACCTATTTAATTTTTCCCTAAGAACAACAGAAAACACATTTAAACAAAAAATAAAAAGAACTGGGCAGCAAAGTTCTGACAGTGGATCTAGAAAGAGAGAAAATATAATGGCTAAGAGCAGGCAAACTGAAAAAAGTTACCAACATAATAAAGGAAACAGTATGTCAAGTTGTTTTCATTTAGTGAGAATGAAATGACTAATAAAAAATAAGTTTCAAGTCCATATAATGGCAAATCTGAAGGTTGGGCCTCAAACTAATAGATAAGAATGCCGTAATTATTATACTAAATTAAAAGGCATTGCAAGACACGATATATGATATCTATGAGTAAACAAAAGGAGAACAAATCGAGAGTAAAAAAAAACATTTCGAGTCAGTACAACCTAGTAACAGGCAGAACCAGCTGGTGCTGGTCCTGTCCTGGTTGGTACTGGTCAGCATAGAATCGTACCAACCAGGTTGCAACTTCTTCGCAAAGACCCAGGTACCAAGGGCATCCCAGGTACTGGTACCTCACTGGTCCAATCAAGGAAGCCTGGCTTGCTTCCTTGGTTCAGGCTTTGACTACCCATTTCAGCTCAAACATTGATTTCATGTCCTTGATCAAACATGCATCAAAAGTTTCCCTCCACCCCTATCTCTTCCTCATCAGTACTTCTTTCCTTCTCTACTTCCCGTAAATTTCTGTGAGTTAGTCATCCTATGCAGTCATTCCAACCAAACAAACATCAAAAGTTTCATTTAATCAAGTAATTGTAAATCTTCCATGATAACACTAGCTGTGCTACATTTCATTAAAATTTGACGTAGAAAACTAATGAGCATGTTAAGGACACATCAATGGAACAACCAGTAAGTTTAAATTTTATTGAGTGATCATATCTCATGCAAGGAAAGCGATTGGTTTTGCAGTTTTTTCTTAACAATGTGTATATGCCAACATTGTTAATTGCAATATGCCATCTTATTCTAACTGAGACAGGAATGTGTTCACTGTTGTTCATATAAATAAATAATGGCTCATTAGTTAATACCTTTTTTTTGATGCTTCCACCAAGGTAACATGAAACCCTTTTCTGGTCCAAGAGCTCCATATAGAATAGCAACTGGACTGGTAATACATGAACCAAAACATATGAGATCAAAATCAAAAAGTTCAGGCTGCTCAGCAGATCCCACAGCTCTGATGAAATCCAAATAAATATATAACCTCATTATATCACAAGGAAGCAAAAAAAGATCAACAAGAGTTGCAATAACAGAAATAGAAATACAACAAAGACACAGAAAAGGTGGATATGACTTACAGTTTGGCTGAAGTGTCAAGCCATGAAAGAAGTTTCATAACATTAAACAGTAGTCCACTACCAGTATCTACCCAGCAGCAACTTCCTCCAGGGCTTCTTGGGTTTCTGCTTATGAGAAAAGACTCTGCCTTGACTCTTGAAATTTGCTCTAACGAGTCTCCCATAACATGCTCTGAGTTGGTTTCGTCATCAGAAGGATAAGAAGATAAAGAATCCTCCGCCAACTGCCGGCAGAGCCACTAGTCTAGGAGATGCTGACCGAAGCATAAGAGAAAATACAAAAACTGATCCCAAGGGTTCACTTAGAAGAGAGCGCCCATCATGGACAATTTTGTGAATGCAGCATTTGGTTGTCAAATATCTGGTTCCAGCCAGAGATCGGTAAACTCCCAAAACAGGTTTTTCCATTCTTTATAGGGCAATTCTCTGTTGATATATGTCGTAATAATTCTTTAGTAACCTATCAAACTGAAGTGCTCCTTAACCAAAGAATGTACAAACTATAAAAACAAATAACAAGCAAACTAATACTTCAATGCCAACAATGCGTCATACACCAGTGCCAACAATGCAACTATAAACTGAAAGCAAACACAAAAATTATCATGCAAGAGAACAACACAGTCACTGATTTCTCAGTTACGCATGCCTTTACTTACCACCAACAGACAGTTCTTGGCTAGGGCAAGCATCCAGATTCCATCAGGCAAGCCTACTTTTGAATTTCTTTGGAATTTCATTTGTTCAGGCAGGGGAAAAGAAAATCTTAGTCCCCTACTTTTTGATAAGTTAACTATTACACTCGTACCAGCAGATTTCCCAAGTCTTCTTCCTAAAATAAAGGGCTATTCTCGATGCCAGATTCTCACTAACACCATTTGCAATCAGAGATGCATAAGTTCAGTTCCAACTCCTTGACTTTCTTTACAAAATCAGAAAAACTCCATCTTGTAGGCAAGATGAAGTTTATCGTTGGCGACACAACTTACAGTTAAGAGAGGAAAACATCAATAGAGGATCAAATAAAAGTAGCATGTGAATTTTATAACTAAATAATGGAGGGCAGGCCAGTCTCTCCCTAATAATAAAAGAAGATCAAGTATGTTCATATCCAGCGAGCTCCAATCCTTTCTTCCAAATAAAAAATCAACAAGATATTGACAATGTCATGAATTCAATTATTTAGCGAAAAAAGAACAAAGAATAGATCAAAGTAACATTCAAGATTTACACATCTAATCAGATACCTCCCTTTCCAAATTACAAAATTTCGTTGTGCATATTATATCCAAAAGGAATCCAGAAAAGTAACGCGTTAATGTAAAAAAGATTCAAGAAGAAGGCTACCCGGCTTCCAACAGCAACGGAGTGCCGGTCCACTTAGCCAGGAGCGAAACCTGGACGTCCTTCGGCCGACGGTTCTCGGCGAAACACAAGTCTCCGACGAAGCTCAGGACGAGGAGGAGAGAGATCAAGAACGCCAGAGAAACCCTAGACCGGCCATGGCCGGATGAATCTCCCACACGCGTGGAGAAATCCGATCATAGCTTCGATGTAAGGTACTTCTCATCGAAGAAAAGTTTCTTCGCGAGAAAACAATCGAAATCTAGGGCTAGAGATTTTATATCCTTGTGTCTCTGACCAGGGGGCGTGGCAAAATATGACACCCACGATAAACAGATTTAGATTTGGCCTAAACAAGTTCGGGTCAGAAACAGGTTGACTTATTTAATCTATTTATTAATTGGATCGAATACAGATTTTAGATGTCTGATCCGTTTAACCCATTTAATATATAAAACCTGTAGATATATTTTAGCTGCTTTGAGATCTGTGCAGACGGATGAATAAAGTTCGATCGACTGTTAAGAGATCAAACCCTAGCTCTGGCTTGCATTTCCTTTTCCGCTCCGCGATGGGGATCGAACCCTAGATCCATATCTCCGCTCCGCGATGGGGATCGATGTCTTCGAATCTTGCGATCCGGGCACCGAGGACGTCGACCTCTCCAAGATCGAGGTCGACAAGCAGTACGCTCGGCAATTGGAGCACAACAAGAAGCGAGAGGCTCTCCAGAGGTACGAAGAGCTCAAGAAGCGCGGCCTCGCTGGCAACTTCGAGGACTTCGACGAGGACAAGTCCTCATCAGACGACGGCAACGACGATCCCGTCGACTCTGGTAAGAGGAACCTCCAGTTCTTTCTTTCTTTTGCTAAAAGGGGACCTCCAGTTCTTCGATGCCCTCGTCAGGGTTCGGAAGAAGGACCCCAGTGTCCTCCAAAAGGATGCAAAAATCTACTCCTCCGTTGAAGAAGAGGGAGAGGAGAAGCCCGAAGCTACGAAAAAGGAGAGACCTTTGTACTTGAAGGATGTCATGGCCTAGCATTTGATTGAGGAAGGACCGGAATTCGGTGGCAAGCCGCTGAAAAATAAACCCAAGGTCGATAACAAGGAGTAGGAGGAGGGTCTCAAGGCATTCCTGGAGGCGGCGGAGAAAGAGGAGTGCAAACAGGTTAGTAAGCTACCTGTTTAACGGGTCGGGTCTGGTTGGGTTAAACGGTTTAGGTTGTAATTCCTGACCTGTTTATTAAACAGGTTAAATGGGTCGGGTCGGGTTACCTGTTTGTTAAATATGACAGATTCAAGTTGTAATTCCAAACCTGTTTAATAAACAGGTCGGGTTCATGTTTATGATTTTTTGACCCGATTTGTTTATGTCCGACCCGACCCGATTGCCACCCCTACCGGAGGGTGAGAGAGAGAGAGGATCCAACGCTCTAGTGGACTTGGCCGTGGACTCGGTGACCGGCCTCAGCAAAGGTGAACGGTATACAAGCAGTGAGGGTATATAACCAATCAAGTTATTTTCACAAATTGGGGACCGTCCAATCGACAGACCTTTGCTTAGGTAATACGCTTCATCATGTCCCAAGTCGCTAGGGGGGCGTTTGGTAATCCCAATAGGATCACCACGGTGATCTAAGATCCCCAGTGATCCGAATATTGGGGTGATTTGATCCCCAGTGATCTAAGATCAATGTGTTTGGTAAGCCATAGTCTAGTGATTAAAAATTTTCGAGTATCCATGAGTAACTTATTTGGTATGGTACGGAGATCCAAGATCACCGACCACATAATACCACAAATATTCCTGATATATCTTAAATGAATTTTTTATGTGTTTTTAATTCTCATGAATCAAAAATGTAAGTCAATATGCTAATTCCTATAATAGCTCCATAATTTTGTCACATATTCTACTTTTAGTAGCCCTTATCATATATTTATTAATCATATAAAAAATATTATAATAAAATATTAATATATTTATCAATATATTAATTATTAATATATTCTATAAAAATATATTTATTACTCCTATAAATTATTAATCTTATAAAAATATGTTATTTTTTATTATAGAATTAATATTTTTATTTATACTTATAATAGATTTTTAATACTAATAATTATTTTGATTAGGAAAATAAGGTAAATAGGAGTAATATATTAAATATTTTCATTATATAAATATAAAATATAATAATATATTTCTATCATAATTTAAAATTATCCTTCAATAATAATAGGATAATAATATGATTGGTAATATATTATAATATAATATATATATCATTAATATAATATATAATATCAACATAATATTATATATATGCATAACATTGACATAATATACTGATGGTATATTGATATATCATTTTTTCTGCTAAATTGAGGGGTATTTTTGTCTTTAACTTTCAACCTAGGATCACTGCCCTGGGGTGATCTTAGATTTCCGACCTTGAGGACGGGTATCCCATCACTGAGTTGGACAGTGATTTGAGGAATGGAGGTGATTTAGGATCACCGTCACGTAGAATCACCATGGTGCAACCAAACACGGTGATCTCACCACCCCCACCCACATCATGCTTGATTCTCGGACGATCACCCCATACCAAACGCCCCCTAGAGGGATTATCCACCGGATAAGACAATCCGATTTATCTGAGCCATTGGATGTTATACCTCGATTTGGGGGGTTTGCTTTCTTTTTTATATATATTTTATTTTTTGGTACACTGCTCTCACTAATCTCTTATGAGCAAAGCCAACAGAGCCAAGTAAAAGAATACAACTCAGTGGAGAGGAAACAGAGTTGTACAATTGAGTGTGATTAATATTTTTAATTATTCTTTCTAAAAAAGTCAAGATTATGTCTATACAAGGCAGGTAAATATGCTTCTTGAGAAGATCGCATCGGAAACATAACCAAGTGACGATTTATGATTTTTTTAGAATGCTTTCTTAAACCTTATATGCACTTTTTCTCCTTTTTCTTTCTTTTTTTTGAGAATTAGGACAGGAAACCCGATTAAAGTTTGGGTGAGGTGGGACCTGAACCCAACCCATTGATATCAACCTCCAATGGCTTTACCAACTCTATTGGAGGGTATGCTGTTCGAGGGGGTGAATTTCAGGAGAGTTTAGACCTATATCCAATTCCATTACTTTTTAGAACTGAATTGAGTAGGCAGATTGTAGTCCATTCATTCTTATAATGGTAATAAATGTCTTGAGATGTGATTCCAAGTGACACAATAAATTGCCCGATATAAATTTGCTGTTGTTTAACCTAATAGAGTTGCCGGCAATAAAGATAGAGAAAGGTTCATTATATAATTTCTATATGTTTTCTTTATCAACTATTATGTTTTAGCTTCCTAATCAAGGAAGGTGCCAAGATCCACCTCTGATAAACTATGAAATTATTAGATCAAACTCTTGATATAGCTACCAGCTGATAGTAGTTCTTCCAAAGACTTCCATCTATCAAGGTAAGGAACTGTCCAGGGTTTTGTAATGTTTATGCCTTGTGATTTTATATCTGATCGATCTTGTCATATGACTTTGTTTTAGCAAATCATTCATCTTAGAAATGTTATATGTAAAACCTGTCGGATCAAATCCCTTGGCTTTATTTTCAGTTCACAACCTTCTTATGCATCTTTAAATTCTTAAGGTGAAAGAAATATTATGCATAATATTGATAAGAGACTCAAGATGGTAGAAATGCTTGATTCTCTTATTCATCCTTTCAATTACTTCTGGACCTTCTAGGAATTCTTTGAACCATTTTGCAGATAGTTTTGGAGTCCTTTCTTGTGTCTCGAAATTCACATGATAGAGCCCAAACCTTTGAGTATAGCCATATAGGCACTCAAAATTTTTGAGGAGAGACCATATGAAGTAGCCCCTTGCATCAGCTCCTTGCCTGCAACCACACAAACATATATCAAATTATTTTGCCCATATACTTAAAATAAAATAATTCTCTATGTATATGACATTCAGAAAATAACTTACAGTTTGTTAGCAAAGTTGAAAGAAGTACGTTCTGTATTTTATAAATCAGAGATATGGATTGCATTACAAAATGTTGTTCTTTATGAAGTCATTCATGTTTATTATGTCCTTAATTTCTTATACACATTGTAGTTTCATTGCATTTGACAAGTCCCGGCCCCTTATGGATGTAACATCAATGTTTATAAATATCTTATTTTTTTGTCTAAAGCTAAAAAAAAATTCTTTAATGAAACAGCCTAATAATTATTAATCACCTCATGGCTCTAGTCAAAGCAGTAAGGTATCTATTGTTGCATGACGATATGTGGAAATCCGCAGTATCGCGTTGGCATGTAGAATCGCGCCGCATCGTGCCCTGATCATGAGTTCTTTATGACAGCATTCTAACGCATCCCATTTCTAGATAATCGATCATAACGGTCCTTATTTTTTAAATTTTCGTTATTAGAGATGTGATGTAATGCAAGGGATACAAAATTGCTATGGCAGTCACTATAAAATTAAAACAATTAACAACCATTATTTTGAAGTTTTAAACGATGCCACGACTGAGATGCCATGATAGGGAGAAGCCAAGTAGTTTGATGATAAAAAATTATGAATACAAGAGCAGAGTTGTACAATTGAGTGTTTATAAATATTTCTAATTATCCTTTCTAAAAAAATCAATATTCCATGCATTCCTCTATTTATTTTATCAAATCAGTGATTTTATCTAGATAACTGTTAACGACCATCCATACCATCTTTGGCACATGATATGCACAGGAGGTAGTTTAGTTGGACATTATCCTTCAATCTGCAATCCCCTTTTGTTCACTCAATTTTTGCCATTTAACATATGACTAATTTTATGGTCATCTTTTGTTCAACAACAAGTTTTTTATTAGTATAATACAACCTCTTTTATATGAAATAAGAGTGGAAAGTGAAGTGTTTATTCCAGAATTTTTTTTATCATAATAGCAAAATTAAAGTTATAATTATTTTTTGAATAAAAATATAAGAAGTTAGCCACTATGGATGGGGATAATTTTGTTTCAAGTAAATCCAATATCTAGTCTATAAGGAGAAACTGACCTCATTACTCACTAATTGTTGATGTAATCTATATTGGTATTTCTGCTGGCTACTACAAGGCTTTGGCATAGAAGATCATAGTACGTATACTAGCTCTATATCGATTTTAGTTGTTGATTTTGCAACATTTTTTTTTTCAAAATAATACATCTTTACGAATCTCTCTCAACGATCTTTGTTCTGGATGGAGCAATGGTGCCCAGTTGCAGTATTACCCAATTGCAATTGCCCAATTACCTTGTGGGCCCACCCAACAAAAGATCACCAGAGGAGGCCCTAATTGCTCACCACATCCCCCTTTTCACACATTTTAAAGCATTTTCACTGATGGTGTTAGGGAGACCGACTTCATTGAGTGAATGAAGCAAACAAGAAGAGTGGGAAATGAATATAAGTGAGTCTTATAAGTGAGGCTTAATTTTGCTTATGGAAACTGATTTAAGTGTATGAGAGTGCAGAATGAGCTAGCCCAAGTTGATGTAGTAGTAGTCTTTGCCAAGTTTGCGAATGGGTAGAGTTGAATCTAATTATCAAAATAACATATTCCAAACGATTATATCATTGCCATCTATCAGATCCAATTCTCCCAGGTCCATACCTTACCATGTTAAGATTTAGGAATACATAGTTTTTTATTTCGAACGGTTGGCCTTAAGGTTGATACCTTGGTACATTTTTACCCAATAACATTTATTTCATTGTGACTTGCACCCTTTTGCTCCCATACAAGCTCCAATTGGCGTCTCATGTCCGTTGGAATATAGAGTGATAATTGCTGATCTTTTTTCTTTGTATATAGAGTTTATCAATGATCTGATTCTAAGATAGCTGCAAAGAGACACACACACACACACACACACAAAGAGAGAGAGAGAGAGAGAGAGAGAGAGAGAGAGAGAGAGAGAGAGAGAGAGAGAGAGAGATCAAAGCTGACATTGCAATCCATGTGATATTAAATACATGGACTGTCTGCATATTAACAAGATATTAATGAAACATTTCCAACTTGATATGAATGAATGCAATATTACACATCTCTCTTTAAATACCACCTTACAAATCAGAACTGCAAAACAATGTCACGGCAATGAGAAAAATTATATATGAAGAATAGAGTAATAATTCTTGTCTGGGCTTCTGTAATTTCATAAGAGGATTAGACGCCAGAATCCTTTGGTGACAGCACGGTAACCATGATCTGCATCACCTTCACTTGCATTTGTGGGCAAATGAAGTGAGCTCTATAACAGCCATTATTTTGAAGTTTTAAACGATGCCACGACTGAGATGCCATGACCGGGAGAAGCCAAGTAGTTTCATAATGATAATTTATGAATACAAGAGCAGAGTTGTACAATTGATTGTGTATAAATATTTCTCATTATCCTTTCTAAAAGAATCAAGTTTATGTGCATTCCCCTCTTTATTTTATTCTAAATGCAAAGGCAACATTATAAATATAGGGTTTTCTCTTGGAAATAGTATATCTAGTCACATCCAGTTGTCAAATTGAACAAAAGTATGTTTGAGTAAGACCAACTGGATAAATTTCTAGTATGACTCTTGGAAGCAGAATTAGCAATCAATGAATTGCAAGTGAGATTTTTTTTTAAAAAAATAAATTTCTAAATCTTAGTTAAAGGTTGAGTTGCCACACGGCCCAGTTTTTTCACATGACCCGCACCCAAGTCGTCAGGCCCATAGTTCCCTGCTTACATTTTCCAACCCAGAGCTCACCCAAGTCAGACTGAGATGTCATCAACTCTTGCGTTTATGCATTGTATTTTTGTGCGCATAAATGCGCACTGAGTTTCCTAAAAAACTGAGATGACACGAATTGCTGGGATGCGAAAAGCGAGAGAATTAGGTTTGGTAGGGATATTATGAGAATCGCTTAAAAGCTTTAAACATCACAAAAATATTTTGGGATAGGAAATAGAGGTACCATGAGAAAGATGAAAGTTTTCATGTAAGTTAGTTCATCACTTATATAATTTTTAGGATTGCGATTTAGAATTTTTTTAATCCATGAACTTTTCTTTTTTTTTTTGAGTGGGAAATAAAGTGTAAAAATAAGAATAATCCATGAACTTCTTAAGTTAGAGAAGATTAGTTTTAAATTAAAAAAATATATAAGCGAAAATTTTAACTCAAGAAGGAAGACTTGTAATCTAATAGAATTCTAGAAGGAAATATTTCTATCTATCAGTTGGAAATATAGGGCGAGCAGATAGCAAGCTTTTCGTAAAGACACGGCAAGCAAAGAACCGGCGTCGCAAGGGTTGATATCTGGCTTCTGTCAAACCCCACAAGTTGTCCTCACGGTGGAATTCATGAGGCCCCACACCCCACCGTGATAGACCGGGTACAGAATGAGCAAGTCATGCCATGCAAGAGAGAATTGCAATTAGATGGGCGGACTTGCACTCCATACTGTTTTGTAACACATGAGCAATAGTAATAGATAGTTTACCAAAACAAATTACAATCATGTTCTCCAAGCTATCTAAACCCTTCATGATCCGCGAGAATCACCAACAGATACACTATCTTCGATTAGCATTCCTTCAAGATAAATTCCGCCCAACTTACCCCATCCTAGAAATATCCATTTGAACCCAAGAAAAAACTCATTGAGAGCGGACGACCATATAGTTTATCAGACAAATAAGGTAGACCTGACCCAAAGCAACCCGTCCAATTGAATAAGATATGTACCCACAAAAGGAATTATCCAATTATTCTTCTTCTGAGGGATAACAGAGGAAGTGAGACACATGCCCACAAATTTATTAATCAAAATGGTCCTCGCCATATCGGAGAAAGTTAAAATAAGAGGCGGGAACTTAGCATATGGGATGCATGCAAACCATGCAAAGGAGGAATATTATATGGACAGAACTATACTCCTTCAAACTGGGTAATAGAGATAGCATCCAATTCTAGGAAGACCCTTGTGTTGGGGTCCGTGCCTAATTCTTTCGTCTTCTCAAATAGAACATCAGGCTACATGGGCCGCTCTCGAGGCCCTTCTTTTTCCAATCAAATCCTCTAGGATTGCAGATTTACTGGTGTGAAAGCTTACAAAGAATGGTAGCTTCACGGTTGATTCTCAATATAAATTCATCAAATACGATCGTCTCCTTTTCCCTTACTGCAAAGCACTCTAGAATTCGGAGAAAGTTAAAGTTTTCCTATGGTCGGTACTGAAGAATACCTTACACACCAGTAGGCTTCCTTCCAAACGAAGCTGGTAGCTTGGGCTATCTGGTGTGTAGCACAAGAGCGAAGCCCACCATCTCTTATTTTCTAGAAGATCCCACTTGGTAGAGGCATATGGTCTTCTCCAACCACTTGTCTAAATCTTGATGACCGGCCTTCTAATCTTCATGCAGCCTGGACCCCTTGGAGGCGAAAGAAATCAAACCGTTACTTAGAAAAGCTTGGGTCAACTTCTTATGTTTGGTGCAAGCGGAACTCGAGAACTTTTCTCTGGAAAAAACTACCATAAACACTATTCTGCATAAAAATCTGCCAACATTCATGATGTGGGGTTATTTATGCTTGGGCAAATCACGAGACGTGTACTTAGCAACTTGAAACCTCTACTTTCTTCTGCTGCAGGTAGACAGCCTACGTATCAACCTTCTTGAAACTCATTTCTATTTTTACTTTTAAGCAACACCATTATATGAACCTCCACTATAATTTGTACTCATTCACTAATTCTTTCCATTATATTTGGGAGAAATGTCTCACTTCCTCTGCTTTTGCTCAAAAAAAAAAAAAATCTTTTTTACTTTTCTTTTTCCGTGTCCTGTCATCACTTAAAACGAAAGGTTATGATGCCACGATGCATGGTGATAGTTTCAAGTGGATTTATTATTTGATGGATCTATGAGGTAAAAAAACAGTGGGGAAAAAGCAAAAGTCTGTTTGATACCTCGATGGATCATTATGATATAACCATGGCAGCGTTTATAAAAATCTAAATACAAAGGCAACATTATAAATATAGGTTTTCTCTTCGAAATAGTATATATAGTCACATCTAGTTGTCAAATCAAACAAAGACTAACGGGATAAATTTGTATTTTAAGTAATCAATGTATTTTAAGTGAGGTTTTTTTTAAAAAAATAAATTTGCAAATCTTAGTTAAAGGTTGAGTTGTCACATGGCCCAGTTTCTTCACAAGGCCCGCACCAATCACATGGCCCAGTTGCTTTACATTTTCAAACCCAGAGCTCACCCAAGCCAGACTGAGTAGTCATCAACTCTTGGGTTTATGCATTGTATTTCTGTGCGAATACATGCGTACCAAGTTTCCTACTCCCAATTAATGTTAATTTGCTCAATACCTTGATTCTTCGATCTCAAACGCGTCTGTGATCGCAATCACCACTGTCAGATTTTGATTTGTTCACGAGATGCCATGGATTTGAGAGCAACCCGGGTTAGCAATCCTTTACGTCACATTGAATTAATTCGGGAGCTTTGAGTCTACAAGTCTAGAAGGTGGAAGAAATTTGAGCGAGAGATGACACGAATTGCTGGGATGGGAGAAGCGAGAGAATTAGGTTTGGTAGGGATATTATGAGAATAGCTAAAAAACTTTAAACATCACAAAGATATTTTGGGATAGGAAATAGAGGTACTATGAGAAAGATGAAAGTTTTCATCCAAGTTATTTCATCACTTATATAATTTTTAGAATTGCAATTTAGATTTTTTTTTAATCCATGAACTTTTCTCTCTCTTTTTTTGAGTGGAAAATAAAGTGTAAAAATAAGAATAATCCATGAAATTCTTAAGTTAGAGAAGATTAGTTTTAAATTTAAAAAATGGATAAGCGAAAATTTTAACTCAAGAAGGAAGATTTGTATTTTAATAGAATTCTAGAAGGAAATATTTCTATCTATCAGTTGGAAATATATGGCGAGCAGGTAGCAAGCTTTTCATAAGGACATGCCAAGCAAGGGCTGATATGTGCCCCTGTCACACCTCATGAGGCTCCACACCGTGTTACAAGAGCTGATATCTGGCCCCTGTCAAAAGTCCCGGACGTTGTCCTCATGATGGAATGCAAGAGAGAATTGCAAGTAGGTGGTCGTAAAGACACGGCAAGCAAAGAAAAGCGTTGATATCTCGTCAAACCTCGTGGTGGAATTCATGAGGCCCCACACCTGTGATGGACAGGGTAAAGAAGAAGCAAGTCATGCCATGTGAGGGAGAATTGCAAGTAGATGGTGGACTTGCATTGCATACTGTTTTAACACGAGCAATAGTAATAGATAGTTTACCAAAACAAATTACAATCATGTTCTCCAAGCTATCTAAACTCTTCATAATCCACGAGAATCACCAACGGATACACCATCTTTGCATCTTGGCATGAACACATTTAAATATAAAAAAGTTTGCTGTTATTTTTACTTGCTACTATTCTAGTTAAAGGTATGATGAAGCCATCAAAAATGAATTTTTAAGTTCCCCTGCTAGAACAAATTAAGCAAACACAAATACTGAAATTTGTCAGGTTTTAAATTCTTAAGTTAGAGAAGATGAGTTTTAAATTAAAATAATGGATAAGCGAAAATTTTAACTCAAGATGGAAGATTTGTGTTTTAATAGAATTCTAGAAGAAAATATTTCTATCTATCAGCTGGAAACATATGGCGAGCAGGTAGCAAGCTTTTCATAAAGACACGGCAAGCAAAGAACCCGCATTGCAAGGGCTGATATGTGCCCCTGTCAAACCTCATGGTGGAATTCATGAGGCTCCACACCCCACCGTGATAGACGGAATAAAGAATCAGCAAGTCATGCCATGCAAGAGAGAATTGTAAGTAGATGGTGTACTTGCACTGTAGGCTTTTTTGCGATGCATGAGCAATGGTAATAGATAGTTTATCAAGACAAATTACAATCATGTTCTCCAAGCTATCTAAACTCTTCATAATCCACGAAAATCTCCAAGAGATGCACTATCTCTGCATCTGGCAAGAATGCATTTAAATATAAAAAAGCTTGTTATTATTTTTACTTGCCACTATATACTCCAATGAAAAGCCTTCCAAAATGAAGTTTTAAGCTCCTCTGCGGGAGCGAATTTATCAACACAAATGAAGGGATTTGTTAGCGTATGATCTCAAATGAAATAGACTTTGCACCGGCAGCCGTAGATCTCATTACAAACACTAAAAATGTACTTAGTTAGAACATAAAAGACACCATCCCGAGAAGCACCGTGTTGCTATGGTTATTCTTGGAACTTTTCATCTATTTTTAATTAAATAAAGATTTGAACCTTGAAAGTTAAAAGTTGCTCTGGTCTTTTCTTGGTTGGAGGGGAGACTTTGACTTGGAGAAATATATGGCGAACAGGTGGCAAGCTTTTTGGAAGGATACCGAAAGCAAAGAAAGCGTGTTACAAGGGCTGATATATAGCCGCCGTCAAAGTCCCAGTCGTTGTCCTCGTGATGGAATGCAAGAGAGAACTGCAAGTGGATGGTGGACTTGCATTGCATACTTTTTTGTAACAAATGAGCAATAGTAATAGATAGTTCACAAAAACAAATTACCATCATGTTCTACGCTATCTAAACTCTTCATAATCCACGAGAATCACCAATAGATACCCCATCCTAGAAATATCCAATTGAACCCAAGAAAAATCTCATTGAGAGCGGACGACCGTCTAGTTTATCAGACAAATAAGCTAGACCTGACCCAAAGCAACCTATCCTCCAATTGAATAAGATATGTACCCAAAAAAGGCAATATCCCATTATTCTTCTTCTGAGGAATAACGGACGAAGTGAGACATCCCCACAAATTTTTGATCTTTTTCCACTTCATAGCTTGTTTCCTTCCAAGACCTGGGTAAATCCAGTAAACATTCTTTTTGAGGAACAGGAGGATCTTGAAAGTTAATGTCATGATGCTCTGGTCTTTTTGGTTGGAGGGGAGACTTTGACTTGGAGAACCTCAGTTGGAAATATATGGCGAGCACTAACTATTGAGGCAGATCAGAATCTTGAAAGTTGGGCCGCTCTAACTTGGGTGAACCCTTTTTCTTGGTTCCCACGGCACTAGTATCAACAAAGGGAACAGCACTAGCGAACAGCCCAAGAGTCGTCGGGACACAGATTCGAAAAATTAAACAACAGCTAATGACCATATAGAAACAGGATTAGAAGGATCGAATGGACACGGACACCATGAGAGTCACGGGAGACTCTCATGGCCACATAAAACTCCAAGTGACCTTCACATCTCTTGGAAACTCCGAGTTTGAAGCCTCTACAATCGCCAGCATGCCAAAGAGCATCTCTGCTCTAAAGCAATACTTTCTTCCCTGGATCTATAAATAGGGCCCTCGAACCCCCATTTCGGTACCAACCAGCAGAACTAGAAACCACGTACGGAACACCTAGAGAGCCATATTAATTATGGATCCTAGTCGTAGGCAAATCCAATACCAATCCCTCCCTCTGAATCATCTATCAATTAGCCTTCTCCTGCTATCCTTCTTCCTTCTTCACTGCTCATCAGCAGCGGCAGTTGCTGCGACCACTGCTTCTTCAATCGTTAAATCCCAAGCGAGAGTTCTGCTCCATTGGAAATCCACCCTTCAAAATTCACACGCCCAACAACTCGGTTCTTGGTCTCTCTCCAACAACCCGTGCATATGGCATGGCATCACCTGCATGGAGAATGGAGGCCGAGCTGTGATCACAGGCATCAGCCTACCTCGTGCGGGCTTGGTAGGTAAGCTCGACGGCCTCAACTTCTCCGCCCTCCCATCTCTCACTCGCCTCCACCTCCGACACAACTACTTGTTTGGAACAATCCCGCCTAGCATACGCACGCTCCCCGCTCTCACCTCCCTCGATCTCTCGCATAATCTTCTTTCTGGCAATCTGCCCCTCACTCTCGCCAGTCTCTCTAACCTGACTGAGATCGACCTTTCTTCAAACAAATTCACTAGTGAGATTCCTCCTTGTTTCTTTGCCAACTGGACCAAGCTAACCTCCCTCAAATTCCAGCAAAATTTACTTGGTGGCACACTGCCTCCAGAGATTGGCCAGCTCAAATGTCTACGTGTGCTTAAGTTATGCAAAAACGATCTCGCTGGTCCCATCCCTTCGACCCTTGGTAACTTGACCAACCTCAGATTCCTCTTCCTTTACAGAAATCTGTTCTCTAGTAATATTCCCCAGGAATTGGGCAATCTTGTTAACATGTTGGATCTACGAATCTCACACAATAATTTAACAGGTCCCATCCCCTCCAGTTTAGGAAATCTCATCAAACTCAAAACTTTGTTCCTTAACGTAAATAGTTTATTGGGCACCATTTCTCATGAATTAGGCAACCTAGTGAACTTAAATGATATATTTATTTCTGAAAATCAACTATCAGGCTCCATCCCTTCTAGTTTAGGAAACCTCAGCATGCTTAGCTTCTTAGACCTCGATTCCAATAATTTATCTAGCACCATCCCTTCTACTTTTAAAAACCTCACCATGCTTGACCACTTGCTCCTCCACACCAATCATTTATCAGGCTCTTTGCCCCAAGAACTAGGTAATCAGACCAACCTCATCACTCTAGAGGTACCTGACAACAATTTCTCTGGTTACTTACCTTCAGAGATCTGTAAAGGAGGTGCACTTCAATATCTTGCTGTGGAAAAGAACTACTTTGAGGGCCCCATTCCAAGAAGTTTAAAAAATTGCTCTAGCTTATTAAGAGTTCGCCTTGAAAGAAACAAGCTTAAAGGAAATATCTCTGAAGACTTTGGTATACCCGAATCTAAACTACATTGACATGAGCCACAACCAATTATATGGCCAAATCTCACCAAGTTGGGCACATTGTCAAAATTTGACACGCTTCAGTATTTCAGAAAACCTACTTACTGGGAACATACCTCCTGAATTTGGGACGTTGCTTCAGTTACATGTCTTGGACCTTTCTTCAAATCAACTTGCAGGAGAAATACCAAGAGAGTTAGGTACCATGAGCTTATTGTTCAACTTGAATTTGAGTGATAACAAAATATCTGGAATAATTCCCTTGGAATTTGGAAAATTATCCAATCTGGAAATTCTTGATTTATCTAACAACGACATCAGCAGCCCAATACCACCACAATTAGAGGGTTGTATTAAACTGCGCATCTTGAATTTGAGCAAAAATAAATTTGATGGGATCATTCCGTCTCAACTTGGAGAGTTAAAAGAATTGCAAGATTTACTTGATCTGAGCCATAATTTTTTTGGAGGAGAGATACCATCACAACTGGCAAGTTTGACATATTTAATATCTTTGAACTTGTCCCACAATAATCTGTCAGGTGCCATTCCTTCATCTCTTGGAAGCATGTTGAGTTTGTTATCAATAGATGTATCATACAACAATTTGGAGGGCCCACTTCCAAGAAGCAAATTGTTTCAAAATGCTTCGGCAGAGTGGTTTATCCGTAACAAGGGATTATGTGATGAGGTGCCAAGTTTGCCTACTTGTGGGTCAACCACTGTAAGCACTCATCATTCAACTAAAAACCACATTATACTCTTTGTTATCACTCCTATATTGGGCACCTTGGTTCTTTTAGGTTTGTCTACTATCATCATTGCCGCTCTTCATAGGAGAGGAAACCCTATAGAGAAAAAGGATACTGATATTGTTATTGGCGATCTGTTTTCGATATTGAATTTTGATGGAAGAGTTGCTTATGACTATATCATCAATGCCTCTGAAAATTTTGATGAGAAATATTGCATCGGGAGTGGAACATATGGCAAAGTTTACAAAGTAGAACTTCCAATGGAACAAGTGGTAGCTGTTAAAAAACTTCATCCAATGGAAGGAGTATTTGATGAGAAAAATTTCCAGAATGAGATTCAAGCATTAACCAGAATTCGACATCGTAACATTGTAAAACTTCATGGGTTTTGCACCAGTTCAGGTTGTAAATTTCTTATATATGAGTACATTGAGAAGGGAAGTTTAGCTAGCATCCTTTGTAATCAAGAAACCGCAGAGGAATTAAATTGGGAGAGAAGAGTTCATATTATCAAAGATGTGACCCATGCTTTATCATACATGCACCATGATTGTAATCTATACATAGTGCATCGAGACATCTCGAGTAATAATATATTATTAGGCTCTGATTTTAAGGCTTATCTTTCGGACTTTGGCACTGCAAGAATTCTAAAATCTGATTCATCAAATTGGAGCACAGTAGCAGGCACATTTGGATATGCTGCCCCAGGTAAGTCATTCTTCCAATTTGTCCTCCTTATTATTGTAGTTATTCTATTTGTCATATATATATATATATATATATATATATATATATATATATATATATATATATATATATATATATATATATATATATATATATATATATATATATATTCTTATACTTTTCTTTATTTTTCTATTTCAATGTCTTATGTGGCTTACCGTGCATTTGAAAAATAGGATTAGTATATATTTGCCAAATAGAGATTTTTCAGTACACCTATGATCATGATTATATCTTTCATTTGTGAATCTCTTGATATCGGAGCTTAGATATTTAAATAAAAGCAAACTAGTGCCTATAGATAATTAATATTTTTAAATGATGATTATATTATTTAACTGGTAATCATTTAAAGAAAGCAAAAAAATAAAAACTATTACTAAGCATAAACTTTAATTAGTCAATAATAACATTTATTTTACAAAAATCAAAGTATTCCGAAAATTAATATATAAATTAAGTTTGGAGACAAGATTTTGGTGTTTTTGTTAAGTTTGAGAAAAATTACTTAAATTGGAAATAAAAAGATTATTCCTTTCTCTATTTTTTTGCAGGGCTTTCGTACATGACAAGGGCGAATGAGAAATGTGATGTATACAGCTTTGGCATAGTAATATTAGAAGTAATAATGGGAAGACATCCAGGTGATTTTGTCTCCTCCCTATCTTCATCAGACGTCCAACAGATGCTATTTAGTGATGTATTAGATCAACGCATCTCGCCTCCTGCAACTTATATGGTAAAAGAAGTGCTGCTGGCTATTATAGCATTTTCATGCATCCGTGTTGTACCACAAGCACGACCAACCATGCAAAGGATATCTCACTTATTCATAGGTGGCAACATTCCAACTATTCACGAGCCGTTCAACTCAATTAAATTATATCGATTAGTGGAGTTTTTAACATAGATGCAGTGCTTAATAGCCACAAAAATCTTATGTTTTTCTTTCATGTTGCATGGAATAAGTTATTGTAGCTCTTTTCTATTTTTACCTTCTAGAAAACCATTATATGAACCTCCACTCTATTGTTCCCATTCACTACTCTTTTCAACAAATTTAAAGGGAAGTGTCTCACTTCCTCCATTTTCCCAACATAGTTTGTTTTGTTTAGCTTTCTTTTTATATGTAGTGTCATCAGTTGATAGATGGCCTATGATGCTGTGATCCATGTGATAGTTTCAAGTGGAATGATTTTTTTGATGGATCTATAAGTAGTAAAAAGAAGGGAGGAAACAAAAGGCTGTGAGGGATCATTGTGATATAACCATGGCAGTATTCAGAAAATTCTAATTACAAAGGAGTCTTCTTTGTATGGATAGTCACAGCCTGTTGTCAAATTGACAGAAGTATGGTCGAGCAGGACTAGCAAGATAAACTTCTAGTATGACTCTCAGAAGAAGAATCAGCAATTATTGTATTTTAAATATTTTTTTTAAAAAATAACTTTCTGAATCTTACTTAAAGGTTGGGTAAATATTGAAAAAGAAAATAAAAATGACAATGGAAAGAGCTATTCGTCGCTCGTAGGTCCATGGTTCAAGGTTCGTTAAGGCCAACAAGTCTATTCGTCGCATTACTACCATTCTTCACTTCACTATTTCAAGGTTGGTTTAGACCATCGGGTCTTGCTTGACCATGCGAATGACTTAAACTTGTCTTTTGCTTGACTTGGATTCGGCAGTAATCCATTTTGATGCCCATTTCATTATTCCAACGCTAGTTCACTCTGTGAAGATTTTGGGTCGCAGTCAAATAGCTCGGGCAGAACAGGTCGGCATGTATTATTTGAATAGGAAGCCTACGAGCTCTTGCAGCCACTTCATAGCTTGTTTCCTTTAAAGACCTTGGTAAATCCAATAAACGTTCACTTTTGAGGCGGAGGAGAATCTTGAAAGTTAAAAGTCATATTCTCTTCATAGCTTTTCTTGGTTGGAGGGTAGCTGATTGGGATTAGAGTTGGGCACTGGGCCGGGCCGTGGAATTAGAGTTGGGCACTGGGCCGGGCCGCCCACGGCCCGGCACGAAGCGGGCCGTGCCAGGCACGGCCCGCTAGCTACAGTGCCGGGCCGTGCCTGGCACGGCCCATTTGAGAGGGCCGTGCTGGGTCACAGGGTACTGGCCCGCGGGTCGAGCCCGGCACGGCCCGCTTCGGGCCTGGGCCGGCACGGCCCGCTCTAGGCCCGCGGGCCAAGCACGGCACGGCCCGCGGGCCAGCCCGGCACGGCCCATAAGGGCCTGGGCCGGGCTGGCCCGCGGGCCTGGCACGGTCCGGGCCTGAGGATGAGGCGGAGGAGGTGGGGGTATTTGGGGACGAGGGAGGTGAGGAGGTCGTCGGGGAAGCCGAAGTCGCGCTTGACGTTGAGGAGCTTCTCGGCGGGGATGACCCTGTCCCTGGACATCATGAGGAGCTTGCAGAGCTTGGCGAGGACGAGGGGCTCCTGGCGGGTGCGGAGGGAGGCTTCGAGGGCGAGGAAGGAGCGGAGGCGGGGGGAAGGGCGGAGGAAGGGGACGGGCTCGGTCTTGGGCTTGATGCGGTCGGGGTAGAGGTCGAAGAGGTTGGGGTAGCGGGAGAGGAAGGTCTTCACCTTGACGGGGAGGTGGAGGCGTTCGCGGCGCTTCTCGAGGTAGCGGAGCGGGATGGCGTGGCCGGGCTCGTTGAGGACCTCGCGGACGACGTGGGCGCAGAGGTGCCACCGCTTGTCGCGCTCGATGGCGGAGTCGAGGAGGCGGTCCTTGCGCCAGGCTACCTTGAGGCTGGAGATGGAGCCGATCTGGATGAGGAGGAAGACGGGCCATGGGGAACGAAGACGAGCATTTGGTTTAGTAGGGTTTAGGGTTTGCAGGGGGATGGAGAAGGGGAATCGCGCGAACAAAGGCATGGTCATGGTGGGATGGACCACCGAGGTGGTGGTGGCGGCATTACTCACCTCTCCATAAGGGCCCATAAGGGCCTGGGCCCCCCTCTCCAGACGGGCCGTGCCTGGCACGGCCCGTTTGCGCCCGTTGCGGGCCGTGCCTGGCACGGCCCGGCCCGCCAATAGACGGGCCTGGGGCCGGGCCGGGCTGGCGTTCCGTGCTGGACGGGCCGTGCCGGGCAAGGCCCGCTTCATAAGCGGGCCGGGCCAGGCACGGCCCGTTTAGTCCTCGGGCCCGGTGGGCCTGGGCCGGGCCGGCACGGCACGGCCCGTTGCCCAACTCTATTTATAAACAATCCGTTGCCCAACTCTATTTGGGATCTCCCTCTGACTTGATATTTAAAGAAGAGAGAGAGAGAGAGAGAGAGAGAGAGAGAGCATCTGTAGCACAATAAAAATTGTGGAGGCGAAGGAATAGGAACTGCCTTTTCAGTCAACTATCATACATTAAAATTTGTCGGGGTTTGAAGAGAAATTAAAGGAATTTACTAGCAGTAAAACAAAGTAAAAACATATTTTCCGAGCTGTCTGAGCACTTCACAATCCATGAGAATCACCAACTGATACATTACATTTGCATCTCGGCAGAAATGCATTTAAATATAAAAAAATTTGTAATTACTTTTACTTGCTAACATTCTAATGAAATGTTTCATGAAGATGAAGCCATCAAAAGTGAATTTTTAAGCTCCCATTCGAAAGCAAATTAATTGAACACAAATGCTAGAATTTGTCAGGTTATGATTTCAAACAAAATAGACTTTGCACCAGCAACTATAGATCTTGCTACGACTAAGAGATTGTAATGCCAATATGGTAGCCAGTAAATGAGACAGGCAATTCAGCAGCTGAATCTAAGTAAGGATTTCTTAAAGATGTTACTTAGGTGTAAGTAGATGCCTACCATATCCTTCTACAATTTTAGAAGCCATCTAAAATACATGATGATGTGAGTCTAAGAAGGAAGTATAGAGCTTTTCAACTAGAATAGTATTGTTTTGCGACCATGCTACCTTAAAAGAAGCCTATTTAGCCCCAATTTTTATATATTGGGACATGTCACCATCTCATCGTTTCGGCCATTCAATATTGATATGCCCATGTTCTCATTCAGGATTCCTCAAGTACTGTAATGTTTTCTCTAATGACTTGACCATTGAAAAGTAAGTTTAGGCCCTTGGCGACAGAAAGCACAGCTATAGAGAAAGCAACTGATAAAATGTGATAGCCTTTTCACAGCAAAAGACATTGCAATGTAAGGGTTTGAAAGGTTACCTACTTCCATGAAGACAGAAACTCCTAAGCCTTTGAGAGGACTCCAATTTGGGAGTAACGGCAGTCGCCATGGGTGGATTCAAGAAGAAGAAGTGAAGGAGAAGGCGACAAGGAGGAAGCAGGAAGAGGCGACGGAAACCCTGCCCTTTCTTGTTCGACTCATAGACTAAGAGAGAACTATTTCGAGATCCCCTAAGTTGTGCTGTAACTACGCATAGGTTCCCAGAACTACATTAAAGTCCATAGCGGGATATTTGCAAATAACCCATTGTATTACGGAAATTAGCTTAATATTAGAGGGCTTGTTTGCCAAGACCAGCTCATAAGAATAGAACATGAGAAACTTGCAAGAATATTATTTCTATGGGAAGTACTTTGTAGTTATGTAATGTGGTTTTTTCAACTAATCTCAGCAAAAAGTTTGCCAAATTTTAGTTTCAAACTAGAGATGGATTGTTTTATGAACAACCTTCATAATAATTATATAATATTCAAATTGCTAAGGTGTTCATTGGTAATTTTGGATTAAGCAACACAGCACGAGTTTGGGCCAATCTCAAAGACATCCTCAACTTTAAAAAGTTTCAAACAGATCATTCATATTTTCAAACTGTTCCAAATTCGTCCATCAACATCCCGACCAGTAAAGGGCAAGTAAATCAGCAAGGATAAACATTTTTACCAGGTCATAGATTCAAAGATTGTGTTTGAGTAAGAACTTATGTACTATGCACATGTGCAAGCGACTACGATGACCTCAAAAACAAAAAGACAGAATGTTTTGACTGATTATTTGTCATATGACATCATATAAGTCTAGAATCACCAAGCTGAAGTGGTACTACAGAATAGAATAATTAGGACCAATAGGTAAAGAACTAAAATGTTATTTATTTTGCTAAGCTTTGATCAATTAGCATTTAATGCAAAAGAGTGTCAAATAAAGGCATAACAAAAATGCAAAAAAGGTTGCAGAAATGAGAAACCAAGGTATAAGGTACAACCACTCAAATCCCACAGTTGACATAACCCAGTTTGTTCTCTAAGAATAAGGTGAGATATCAGAGCTAATGGTGGAGGAAGAAAACATTATAGGTAAAGATCGATATGTTCAATATTGATTAAAGCACCATTCAAAGCCACTAAGACTTGCCAAGAGGAACCATTTGCTGATTCACAAGTATTTCATCCTTAACAGAATCATTAAGCTGCATATAGCTTAAGCATATGTTTTCTGACAGAAATAGCAAAGATATCATATATGCCTACAAATTTAACGAGTGTCTAACAGAAGCCTGTACCTTCAGGAGAGAAAATGAAGAAACTATACCAGGAAAATTTTAATTGATTTCTTGCATTGACCGTAGAGGGTCTGATGCATGCACTATCCGTTGTTCTGTTTGATGTCCTAAATCTGCAGAAAAGATAACCAAACTGGGCAAAAGTGAGCATACAAGATCTTCAACTAAAAATCAAACCGACCAAGCACAGATGAGATGCTGTATACAGCTATTATCATGCACCAATCATCACAGCCAATACCCTTCAATTCCCAAGCTTCCAGTGTGTTTGATATTGTTGATGATAATAAATAATCCCTGAAAGCCATTGCTCAGTAGTCACCTCTGGCTTGCGTTCCTGCAGTTGCAAGATAAAGTAAAACAGAATGTAAGAATAGATTAAATTACAAGGTTAAGTCTCATCTATGTGTGAGGCTTTGGGAACAAACCAAGATTTTGGAAAATATAAATCCTCTAACTTCTTGACTGAGATCCTCGATCCTAGGATCTTCTACAGTAACACCTGCAATACAGACATCATTATATGAATCTTTTCTTGATACATAAAGGAAGCAAGATTTTCAAAAAATAATAAAAATACAAAAGAAAACGATCCATTTCTTAATGGTTGGCATGATAATAGCCAGTGTTGTCCATGCACAAAGGCGCACACAAACGAGTGTGCATGCATGTGCTAAGGCACATGTCTGTGCATGTGAAGATACACAATACATACATACACACGTATACATATATGCATACATATATACATTAATACATACATACACGTACGTAAGTACATATCTGCGTACGCACATAGGCCCACATGCAGGTATAAGCAAACCTATCAAATAATGCATGCATGCATGCATGGAGCTCTTTCAGATGCAATAGTTGCATGGCACAGGATTCATAGTTTCAAGCTGGTCAGTCTGGAAATAGAGACACCACTACCCACAGGGTGAGCTTTGCCTAAATTTTGTAGAAGCATATGGTGACCACATTTCTGCATGGGGAACGCAGGGAAAATCTGGATGATGCTACAATGTACATCTATCATCTTTTGACATCTAAGTAACCGATAACCCTATCATGCTTACCCTCAATTTCTCGATACATCCTTTAGGTTCTACTCTTTTCCTAGTATCCATAATGAGAGTCTTTCTCATGGTAATGGTTCCTCCAGTGAATCTCTTATGGCCAGCTCACTTGGTTAAAGGTCATTATCACATAAATTTTATGGCACTTGTTCGTTATGCTTTCTTATGAATAAATTCTACATAGTTCTAATCCAATATTGAAGCTAGATTAACAGTTTGTTTGTCTCAGCTATGCTACTAAGACATAATTGACTATTCAAATTTCAACTAAACAAAGTCAGTTTCCTTTCAGTAGTTATGACTCAAGAACATACACACTAGGCAGGTAAATATGTGTCTTGAAGCTAAATCGCATCCTTAGTTACATAGATTTTCGGTAATTTCGAATTATTATTTTCCAGAGTTGGTCCAAAATCTGGTCTTGGGATTAGGCTAGGATATGGGTCATCTAAACAATAGATGCATGATTCTAATTTCACCAAACCAAAATTCTTGGAAAACTCCCATACGAACAGGTGAAGCTCGAAGTTACCACGCTAGCCCTCTTTAATTGATAGCTCCAAATATCTCTCAACCTAGGGGCATCAAAGAAGACAACCGAGAAGGTGGGTGTTGGGGGCCTGCCGCGGCAGGGGGGTGAATGGTGAAAGAAAGCACAAAGGAAATAAAATATTGCATTAAAACCTATGAAATCTTTGAGGAACACTAAATAAAAGATCGTATGAAGAAATTAACAATTTTTTTGTCAAGAAAGTGGACAAAGAAGAGTGAAATTGAGCCCTAGATCGAGGAAGAAAATGGCAACAAGATCATATAGCTGTAGAGTGTCATTCCAATTTTTGATTGATTTCTTGCATTGACTGTAGAGAGTCTGATGCATGCACTATCCTTTGTGCTGTTTGATGTCCTAAATCTGCAGAAAAGATAACCAAACTGGTCAAAAGTGGGCATAAAAGATTTTCAACTAAAAATCAAACCGCCCAAGCACAGATGAGATGCTGTATACAGCTATTATCATGCACCAATCATCACAGCCAATACCCTTCAATTCCCAAACTTCCAGTGTGTCTGATGTTGTTGATGATAATAAATAATCCCTGAAAGCCATTACTCAGTAGTCACCTCTGGCTTGCGTTCCTGCAGTTGCAAAGATAAAGTAAAACAGAATGTAAGAATTGATTAAATTACAAGGTTAAGTCTCATCTACGCGTGAGGCTTTGGGAACAAACCAAGATTTTGGAAAATAAAAATCCTCTAACTTCTTGACTGAGATCCTCGGTCCTAGGATCTTCTACAGTAACACCTGCAATACAGACATAATTATATGAACCTTTTCTTGATACATAAAGGAAGAAAGATTTTCAAAAAATAAAAAAAATATAAAAGAAAAGGCTCCAGTTCTCAATGGTTGGCATGATAATAGCCAGTGTTGTCCATGCACATAGGCACACATACAGACAAGTGTGCAAGCATGTGCTAAGGCACATGTCTGTGCATGTCATCTATACGGAATATGCACAATACATACATATACATATATGTGTACATATATACATTAATACATACACACACACACACACGTACGTACATATCTGCGTATGCACATAGGCCCACAAGCAGGTATATATCAGCACACCTATCAAATAATTAGAGGTGATCACGGGCCTTCTGGCCCGCCCGGCCCGCCCAGCCCAGCCCGAAATTTTTCGGGCTTGGGCATTGAAAAAGAGCCCATTGGTCGGGCCTGGGCAGGAAAAACGGCCCGATCAAAAAAATCGGGCCGGGCCTGAAAACTTTTAAAAATGGCCCGATTCAGCCCGGCCCGACTATAAAACAGTAAAATATAATATATTAAAAAAAATAAGAAATTCTAGTAAAACTAAAGCCCTAATTCCTAAACCCCCCCTCCCCCTTCCCTCGTTGAGCCGCTGCCCCCATTTAAAAAAAAAAATTTCTCCCCCAAAACCGTCTCACCGCCTGTTCCTCTCCCCTTCTGTTCCTCTCCCAACCCACCCGCACCCCCCCCCCCCCCGCCGCCCGCCTGTTCCTCTCCCAACCCACCCGCACCCCCCTCCCCCCGCACCGCCGCCGCCGCCGCTGCTGTGCCTCCCTCTCCCCCGCCGCCGCACCCCCTCCCTCTCCCCCGCCGCCGCCGCACCCCCTCTGTGGAGTGATTGATTAAAACCCTATTTGATTTTGATGAGCTCAAAGCATTTGAGTATATTTCTTGTTTACTAATGAATTCAATTAAGTGTTTTCAGTAAAAATCTTCTCTAAGTGTCTCTAGACTTGGTTCATAATATTTTGGATAAGTTAAGAAGTCAGCTTGAACCAAAGTCTGAGACTCGAGTCGACTCCAGAGTATCACGAGTCGACTCCAAGCGAATCAAGTTCACTGGCATGGGCTCGAGTCGACTCCGGATGGTACGAGTCGACTCCGACTGAGAACAGACAGACGAACAGAAAGCTTCAATTCAAAACCTGTCAGCGAGTCGACTCCCGAAGTGCGCGAGTCGACTCCAATGTTTACCGAGTCGACTCCGGAGAAGTATGAGTCGACTCCAAGGAGTCACAGGCAGAAAAGTCAGAGAGCAGTTTTCGGGTCTGAGATTCGAGTCGACTCCAGTGGAACGCGAGTCGACTCCGATGGTTGGCAAGTCGACTCCAAAGAAAGTGAGAGTCGACTCTCAGAGGAACACAAGGAAAAAGACAGAAAGCATTTTTCGGACTCTGAGATTCGAGTCGACTCCCGCAATACGCGAGTCGACTCCGAGACTCCGCGACCACAAAGAAGACAGAAGACCAAGTTACTGCCTCTGAGATTCGAGTCGACTCCCAGACAGCTAGAGTCGACTCCAAGGCAGCTTCACATCAAAAAGGCAGAAGACCAAGTTTCGGAAACTGAGAGCCGAGTCGACTCCGAGGAAGTTCGAGTCGACTCCAAGACTGGACGAGCCAAAAAGACAGAAGATAGGGAGTTCGGGCTCTGAGCGCCGAGTCGACTCCCAGGATTGACGAGTCGACTCGAGTGGACCAAATTCAAAAATAAATCCACGGACTCCATGGGATGAGCCGACTCCAAGAAAGCCAAGTCAGCTCCAGAAGTTGGCGAGTCGACTCTGGGTCAAGACGAGTCGACTCCCAGTCGCGAAGGCAACTTTAATTCAAATCTGGAACAGTTGCCGAGTCGACTCCGGAAAAGTATGAGTCGACTCCCGCTACAGACGAGTCGACTCCTGATCGCGCGAGTCGACTCCAACCCACCAACGGACACATTGTCAGGCTGTGCAGAGTGTGCAGAACGGGCAGAAAAAGGTGTCTAACGGCTAGTTTCCGTGGGGGTTGGTTTAAATAGCCACAGAAGACTGTAGCAAAGCAGAGAACAACCATTCCACTCCAAGTATTCAAGCATTCAATCTCTGCAACCTGTTCTTCAACGAAAAAAGAGGGAAGAGCTGCATTAACTGCATCCATCTACATCTTCCCAGCAATTAAAGAATCCTCCTCCTGCATTCAAGTCGACTACACATTCAAGAGGAGACCCGAAGTTTAAGAAGCCATTCCTCTTCTCCAACTTAAAAGCGTTTGAGAGCTTCTAAACTCTTTTCAGATTATATTGTTTTCCATCTGCTTTTGAGAAGCTTAGTTTTCTGTTTGTCTATTTTATTTACAACTTGTATCTGCTTGGTTCAATCGGGGGATTGAATCAAGGGTATTGAGGTTGGTTGGTGAGCCGAGTATAAAACCAACGTGTGTAAGGGTTCGATTGTGATCCCGAGAAAACAATCGGGGTGGTTCTAGTCGGTGAGCCTGAAAAAACCGACCGAGTTCGTTGTGAGCTCGTAAAACAACAAGTTTGGTTGTGAGCTTGGAAAACAACCGGCTGTAATCCAAGGGGGTTATAGTGAATTCCCAAGTGAGACTTGGGGAGTGGACGTAGGAGCAAGGGTTAGCTCCGAACCACTATAAAACTTGGTGTTTGTGATTGATTGTCTCTCTTCTTCTTCCTCTCATATCACTCACAGCACATAGCAATTAATTAAACAACTTGCAATAGTTTTAATTAGTCCTTCACAACGTTTTAAATAGCTAAATTATTTTAAAACCCAATTCACCCCCCCTCTTGGGTTGTCTATCTGGGCAACAAGTGGTATCAGAGCCTATACTCTTCTACCCTAAGAGTCAAAGATCAAAATGACAACCCCATTTGGATCTTCCCACATTGAGGGTCAGTCCACCCAAAGACCCCCATTCTTTAATGGATCTGACTACTCATATTGGAAGGCTAGGATGAGAATATTCATCCAAGCCCAAGACTATGAGATGTGGACCATTGTAGCAAATGGGCCATACATCCCATCCATTTATGTAGAGGGGGTCACTGTACCCAAACTCGAAAAGGATTGGGATGAACACGACATGAGAAAGGCACAACTCAATTCTAAAGCAATGAATGTGCTTTACTGTGCACTAGATAGGAATGAATTCAATAGAGTCTCTACTTGCAATTCTGCAAAAGAGATTTGGGATAGACTTGAAGTGACCCATGAGGGGACGAATCAAGTCAAAGAATCCAAAATAAATATATTGGTTCATAAGTATGAACTATTTAAAATGGATTCTAATGAAACAATCACTTGCATGTTCACTAGATTCACTGACATTGTCAATGGCCTAAAAAGCCTTGGCAAAAACTATACTAACAGTGAGCTTGTCAGGAAGATTCTTCGATGTCTACCAAGGTCATGGGAAGCCAAGATGACGGCAATCCAAGAAGCTAAGGACTTGAACAAGCTTCCACTTGAAGAGCTCCTTGGATCCCTAATGACTCACGAGCTAACCATGAAGCAACACAGCGAAGAAGAGTCCTCACATAAGAAAAAGGTAATAGCTCTTAAATCGGACTCCGACACATCATCTTCATCATCGGATGAGGAACAAGAAGAAAAGGCCAATTTCTGCTTCATGGCCAACGAAAATGAGGTAACATCCGAAACGCATCTAGATTTTACTTTTGATGAACTTTATGATGCATTTAATGAACTAATGATTGAATATAAGGCTATAAACATTAAGAATAAAGAGCTAAAACTAGCTAATCAAACTTACATACATAAATATGATAAACTAGTTAAAGATAATGACTATATCACCAAAGAAAATCTAGAACTTAAGACAAGCAACCAACTCTTAATTAAAAAAACTAACACCTTAAGTAAAGATAATGAAAAACTAACTAAGGAAATTTCAGAACTTAAAAACAATAAACAAATCTTAAACGAAAATCTCATAAAAGACTTGAATACTCTAAAAACGGAAAAACAAACTCTAACTAAAGAACTTGAAATGTACAAACCTTTGGTTGAGAAATTTACTTATAGTTCTGAAAAATTAAATATGATACTTAATAGTCAACGTGCAGTATTCAATAGAGCAGGTTTAGGATATAAACCTAAAAATAAGCAAAAACTTCTTAGTAACTTCTTTGTTAAAGCAGGAGAAAGTAAAACTAAGAAAATAACCTATTTCTATTGTGGAAAATTAGGACATAAGGCAAATGTGTGTAATTATAGAAAAGGAAAAACAAAAGGAAAAATTAAAAGGGTATGGGTTCCAAAAGGAACCAACATGACTAACCATGAAGGACCCAAGAAAACTTGGGTACCTAAGATTACATGATTTGCTTGTGTAGGAGTGTCTTGCAGCCAAGGTCAACAAAAATTGCTGGTACTTGGATAGTGGCTGCTCAAGACACATGACGGGTGACAAGGATCAATTTTTTTCACCCTTGAAGCTAAGAAGGGAGGTGCTGTGACTTTTGGAGACAACAACCAAGGTCACATCATTGGTATTGGTAAAGTTCAAATTACCCCTTCTACTTTTATTGATAATGTTAGATATGTTGATGGTCTTAAGCATAACCTATTAAGCATTAGTCAATTATGTGATAAAGGGTATGATGTTATGTTTAAACCATCACTATGCATTATAACAAACCCAAATGACAATAGTTTAGTTTTTAAAGGAATTAGACGTGGGAATGTGTATGTTGTAGACCTTGAAGATCTTGCCAAACATAACTAATGTCTAGTTGTTAATGAAACTAAGGAGAATGATGCTAGCTGGTTATGGCACCGTAAGTTAGGTCATGCAAGCATGGACACAATAACTAAACTAGTTAAAAGAGATTCCGTGATAGGTTTGCCAAAATTAAAATTTGAGAAGAACAAAATATGTGAAGCATGTCAATTTGGCAAACAATCTAGGAACTCATTTAAATCCATAAAATGTGTCTCTACATCTAGACCTCTAGAATTATTACACATGGACCTATTCGGACCAACTAGAACCACTAGCCTAGGTGGAAATAAATATGGTCTAGTTATTGTAAATGACTATTCTAGATACACTTGGGGTATGTTCTTAGCACATAAAGATCAAGCTTTTTCAGTATTTAAAAAGTTTCATAAGGAAGTAACCAATGCTAGAGATACTTCAGTAATAGTCATTAGAAGTGACCATGGTACCGAATTCGAAAATCAGTCATTTGATGAGTTTTGTAGTAAAAAGGGGATAACCCATAATTTCTCTGCACCTAGGACACCACAACAAAATGGAGTTGTGGAGAGGAAAAATAGAACTCTAGAGGAAATGGCTAGAACTATGTTATGTGACAGTAACCTCCCTAAGTACTTTTGGGGAGAAGCCATTAATACTTCTTGTCATATATTAAATAGAGTTCTATTGAGACCCATCATAAAGAAAACACCTTATGAACTTTGGAAAAACAGAAAACCAAAAGTTAATTACTTTCATGTTTTTGGATGTAGGTGTTTTGTTCATAATAATGGGAAAGATAATCTAGGTAAATTTGACTCTAAATCTGATGAGGGAATATTCTTAGGTTACTCTACAACTAGTAAAGCCTATAGAGTCTTTAATAAAAGAACCTTAGTTATAGAAGAATCTATACATGTTGTATTTGATGATTCTAGTGACATCTCCTCTAGTAAGAAAGTTAATTTTGATGATGATGCTGAAATTCTTGAAGAAAAGATAGATGAGATGACATTACAAGATGATAATCAAAAATTAATTGAAGGTGCATCGTCAAGCCAAGAGGCTATTGTGGATCATGGACTAACTAAAGCTTGGAGGTATGCTCACGGGCATCCTAAGGAATTAATTCTAGATGATCCATCTCAACCTATTAGGACTAGGGCATCCCTTAGGAACTTAAATAATCATCTAGCTTTTGTTTCTCATTTTGAGCCCAAACACATAGAAGAAGCTGAAAAAGATGTAAATTGGATAAATGCAATGCAAGAAGAATTAAACCAATTTACTAGAAACAAAGTATGGAATCTAGTTGAAAGACCTACTGAATATTCAATTATAGGTACCAAATGGATTTATAAAAATAAACTTGATGAAAATGGTACTGTAATAAGGAATAAGGCTAGATTAGTAGCAAAGGATTATAATCAAGAAGAAGGTATAGATTTTGATGAAACCTTTGCCCCGGTAGCTAGACTTGAAGCAATTAGACTTTTGCTAGCATTTGCATGCTCTAAGGACTTCAAATTATTTCAAATGGATGTAAAAAGTGCATTTTTAAATGGGTATATTAATGAGGAGGTATATGTAGAACAACCTCCTGGTTTTGAAAATCATCAATACCCTAATCATGTTTATAAATTGAACAAAGCACTTTATGGTTTGAAACAAGCACCTAGAGCATGGTATGAGAGGCTTAGCAAATTCCTATTAGAACATGAGTTTTCTAGGAAAAATGTAGATACAATATTGTTTCTAAAGAAGAAAAACCAAGATATGCTATTAGTACATATTTATGTTGATGATATCATTTTCGGTGCTACTAACAATCGCCTCTGCGAAGAATTTGCTGATTTAATGCAGAGTGAATTTGAGATGAGCATGATGGGAAAGCTGAACTACTTCCTCGGGCTTCAAATCAAACAGTCTGAAGGAGGCATCTTCATCAATCAAGCCAAATATATTAAGGAGATGCTCAAGAAGTTTGATATGGAGGGAAACAAGTCAATCAGCACCCCCATGAGCTCATCATGCAAATTAGACCAAGATGAATCAGGTAAATCTGTAGATCAGAAACTGTATAGAGGTATGATAGGATCCTTATTGTATCTTACTGCAAGTAGACCTGATATTATGTTTAGCGTTTGCATGTGTGCTAGATATCAGGCTAATCCTAAAGAATCACATCTAGTTGCAGTTAAGAGAATTTTTAAATACTTAATAGGAACTAAGAATATAGGATTATGGTACTCTAAAGAATCTAGCCTAAACTTAATAGGATACACAGATTCAGACTTCGCTGGATGTAAGCTTGATAGAAAAAGTACCAGCGGATCTTGTCAATTTCTAGGAGAAAATCTTATCTCATGGTTTAGCAAGAAACAAAACTCGGTTGCATTGTCTACTGCTGAAGCTGAATATGTTGCAGCCGGGAGTTGTTGTGCTCAAATCTTGTGGATTAAACAACAACTAGAAGATTATGGCATTAAACAAGATAAAATTCCCATTAATTGTGATAATACAAGTGCCATTAATCTAACTAAAAATCCAATTCAGCATTCAAGAACTAAACACATTGAGATAAGACATCACTTCATAAGAGATCATGTATTGAATGGTAATGTGACACTCCAATTTGTTTGTACTGATGATCAATTAGCAGATACTTTTACAAAACCCCTAAGTGAAGAGAGGTTTAGTGTGCTTAGGAGGGGATTAGGAGTGATTGATCCATCCTAGTGGTAGTTTCCACTAGATTCATTGATTTTGATGATTAGATTGTGGTTAAAATAGAGTTTCTTTTCACTGATCATCAAATCAGATCATACTTTAGTGTTTTTCTCTCATTTGGCACGAATGTAGCATGATTTTTAGGTGCGTGCCAAAGTTAGAGACGACTCGAGTAAGTTTCAGAGTCGGCTCCTGAGGGAGAGTCGACTCGCGCATTTGCGGGAGTCGACTCGCAGAGATGGCAGCTAAGGGGGAGTCGACTCACATATAGTCGGAAGTCGACTCGAGGTCTACAGGCGCATAAGGAGAGTCGACTCGCGCATATTCTGGAGTCGACTCGAGGTCGAGTCGACTCGCGACTCAGTGGAGTCGACTCGCAGTCGGGATCCGACTTTTTAACCCTAACTTTGTCGTTTCGAAAACACTTCTTTCTCAAGCCGCCACTGTTCACAAGCCCTAGAGCCGACTCCTAGGTCGTCCCCAAGGCTTTTTCCGTCGACCCTTCACCGTCCCCTAGGGTTTTCCTCCCTTTCTAGGTCGTCCCCGGTCGTCCCCAAGACTTTTCCGTCGGTTCTTCACCGTTCATTAGGTTTTCCTCCTATTTTAGGTCATTATGCCGCGTAAGACCATAGTCCGGAAGAGGTCCCGACCCGAGGCCGGTCCCGAGCGGCGCTCCAAGGCTCGGCACGATCCCGCGAGGCCACAACCTCCGGCTCGTTCCCCGCCTAGGGTGGTTCCCGCGAGGCCATTAGCCGGGAAGGCCGTCACCACCGGGAGATATGTCGACTTCGACTATCTCTCCCGGGAAGGGTTCACTATAGGTGATAGACTCAGGGCCCAGGGCTTAGAGTACTTCCTCACCTTAGATCTCCCCACATATCCAGGGCTCATTAGAGAGTTCTACGGTACCGTCCATCGGAGAGATGGGGGTATCGAGGGCACGGTAGCCGGTGTCCCTCTGTTCGTTACGGAGGATCTTATTGCCCACATCCTCCACCTTCCACAAGTAGGGGTGGCTCCCACACACCCTGAGGACAGGGTTGAGGCCCTTACGGCCGTTCTAGGGCATCCACCCCAGTCACCCATAGACGAGGTATCCGCTAGCTCACTACCGATTGAGATGCGGATCCTCTTGAGTATATTGTCTAGGTCCATCTTCCCTAAGACCGGGAGATTTGACTTTGTATCTGAGAGAGACCTAGCTCTCATGTTCTATATGCTTCATGACACCCCAATCAACTTCCCCAAACTCATATATCGATACATGTGTGAGCCACTAGACAGACCTAGGCTCACCCTACCCTACGGCATGGTCTTCACATTATTATTTAGGGAGTACGAGATTCCTATCCCTGAGGGGGAACCCTTTCGCGCATTGCGATGGACTGATCGCACGCGTGCAGGGACCCTACACAGGATGGGGTTTCGGAAGAGAGAGGGGATTTGGGTTAGAAAGTCATCCATCACCACACAGACCACCAGACCTTCCCCCAGTCCTGAGCCCGATTCTGACTTTCCTGACGTACCAGACTTTCCACCCACTTCTGCTCCTACCACTTCCGCCGGACCCTCCTCCTCGGCTCCACCACCCATGGAGGTCCGCATTGATCCTGAGCAGCTCCGGGAGCTGCGGCAGGAGATAGTCCGAGATCTGAGGGATGAGTTGCTTCGGGAGCTCCGAGGTTCGATGCCTACTCCCTCTCCTGCGCCCACATCTTCCGCGTTGGTTCCTTCCCTGACAGCCGTGACTGACATGACGGCTGAGGTGCGGCAAGAGATATACAACATGAGGACCTTGATGCAGGCCCAGTTCCATAGCATGGGTGAGGTCACGAGCACCACTCGACAGATGCGGGATGACATCGGCCGTGACATGTCCACCACTACCGCGGGGGCCGAGCGCTTGTCGAATGTGCTCATCGACAAGCTGGACGGACTGCAGAAGTCGGTGCTCGAGCTGGATACGACACAGAGCAGGGCCATCCAGGCCATCATTCGCCAGCTCGAGAACGTCACCAATGCGGTCCAATCACTCGTGGAGCGCATGCCTCGAGGAGACACATCCTCGAGAGGAGGAGCCACATCCTCGAGAGGAGGAGCTACATCCTCGAGGAGACCATAGCTACTTTTTGTGTTTTGTTTTGACATGTATTGTTTTGCTTTACTTATTGTATTCTGAAATGTACTTACATACAAATTAATACAATGAGTAGCCGCATTTTTCTTCAATACTGTGCCTTTTGATCTATGTTTGATTGTGTGTTCTGATTACCTCCTTTTTGATATGATGACAAAAAGGGGGAGAAATATGTATAAAATATGTAAAAGGGAGAGAAATATGCATAAAATATGTAAAAGGAATCAATGGAAATCAATAAAAAGATAAACTCTTAAAACACACAAATTTGTTCTAAGTGGATTCGGTACCTCGAGGCTCATTATCTCTCTTTTGGGGCTCCTAATGGAGTAATCTCTAGAATCTATTCAAGGGATATTCGGAGATTAGCTGAATCCTACTCAAGAACAAATTGACAGATTTTTTCTCTAAAAACCAAAATTTCAGTTCAAAAACTTCAAAGCATTAAAAGGAAATTCAAAGAATCAAAACAAAGTAGAATGCATATGTTGAGGGGGAGAATTTGAAATTTTAACAAAGCTAAATCATTAAAGATATATAAGCCAAACAATTGATTGCATAATATGAAGGCTTATATAATTCCAAATGAAAGGGGGAGCTTTAACTCCGAAATTTACTGTTTCACTCCTTTCAAGCTTGGATAAATTGAATTACCAGACATTTGAATTCATTTATGGATTTTATTTCATTGTTTATTGTGCAATTCACTTTACATATACTCAATGTTTTGTCATCATCAAAAAGGGGGAGATTGTGGAGTGATTGATTAAAACCCTATTTGATTTTGATGAGCTCAAAGCATTTGAGTATATTTCTTGTTTACTAATGAATTCAATTAAGTGTTTTCAGTGAAAATCTTCTCTAAGTGTCTCTAGACTTGGTTCATAGTATTTTGGATAAGTTAAGAAGTCAGCTTGAACCAAAGTCTGAGACTCGAGTCGACTCCAGAGTATCACGAGTCGACTCCAAGCGTATCAAGTTCACTGGCACGGGCTCGAGTCGACTCCGACTGAGAACAGACAGACGAACAGAAAGCTTCAATTCAAAACCTGTCAGCGAGTCGACTCCCGAAGTGCGCGAGTCGACTCCAATGTTTACCGAGTCGACTCCGGAGAAGTATGAGTCGACTCCAAGGAGTCACAGGCAGAAAAGTCAGAAAGCAGTTTTCGGGTCTGAGATTCGAGTCGACTCCAGTGGAACGCGAGTCGACTCCGATGGTTGGCAAGTCGACTCCAAAGAAAGTGAGAGTCGACTCTCAGAGGAACACAAGGAAAAAGACAGAAAGCATTTTTCGGACTCTAAGATTCGAGTCGACTCCCGCAATACGCGAGTCGACTCCGAGACTCCGCGACCACAAAGAAGACAGAAGACCAAGTTACTGCCTCTGAGATTCGAGTCGACTCCCAGACAGCTAGAGTCGACTCCAAGGCAGCTTCACATCAAAAAGGCAGAAGACCAAGTTTCGGAAACTGAGAGCCGAGTCGACTCTGAGGAAGTTCGAGTCGACTCCAAGACTGGACGAGCCAAAAAGACAGAAGATAGGGAGTTCGGGCTCTGAGCGCCGAGTCGACTCCCAGGATTGACGAGTCGACTCGAGTGGACCAAATTCAAAAATAAATCCACGGACTCCATGGGATGAGCCGACTCCGAGAAAGCCAAGTCAGCTCCAGAAGTTGGCGAGTCGACTCTGGGTCAAGACGAGTCGACTCCCAGTCGCGAAGGCAACTTTAATTCAAATCTGGAACAGTTGCCGAGTCGACTCCGGAAAAGTATGAGTCGACTCCCGCTACAGACGAGTCGACTCCTGATCGCGCGAGTCGACTCCAACCCACCAACGGACACATTGTCAGGCTGTGCAGAGTGTGCAGAACGGACAGAAAAAGGTGTCTAACGGCTAGTTTCCGTGGGGGTTGGTTTAAATAGCCACAGAAGACTGTAGCAAAGCAGAGAACAACCATTCCACTCCAAGTATTCAAGCATTCAATCTCTGCAACCTGTTCTTCAACGAAAAAAGAGGGAAGAGCTGCATTAACTGCATCCATCCACATCTTCCCAGCAATTAAAGAATCCTCCTCCTGCATTCAAGTCGACTACACATTCAAGAGGAGACCCGAAGTTTAAGAAGCCATTCCTCTTCTCCAACTTAAAAGCGTTTGAGGGCTTCTAAACTCTTTTCAGATTATATTGTTTTCCATCTGCTTTTGAGAAGCTTAGTTTTCTGTTTGTCTATTTTATTTACAACTTGTATCTGCTTGGTTCAATCGGGGGATTGAATCAAGGGTATTGAGATTGGTTGGTGAGCCGAGTATAAAACCAACGTGTGTAAGGGTTCGATTGTGATCCCGGGAAAACAATCGGGGTGGTTCTAGTCGGTGAGCCTGGAAAAACCGACCGAGTTCGTTGTGAGCTCGTAAAACAACAAGTTTGGTTGTGAGCTTGGAAAACAACCGGCTGTAATCCAAGGGGGTTATAGTGAATTCCCAAGTGAGACTTGGGGAGTGGACGTAGGAGCAAGGGTTAGCTCCGAACCACTATAAAACTTGGTGTTTGTGATTGATTGTCTCTCTTCTTCTTCCTCTCATATCACTCACAGCACATAGCAATTAATTAAACAACTTGCAATAGTTTTAATTAGTCCTTCACAATGTTTTAAATAGCTAAATTATTTTAAAACCCAATTCACCCCCCCTCTTGGGTTGTCTATCTGGGCAACACCCTCCCTCTCCCACGCCGCCGCACCCCCTCCCTCTCCCATGCCGCCGCTGCAGTGCCTCCCTCTCCCCCGCCGCCGCATTCCCTCCCTCTCCCCCGCCGCTGCAGTGCCGCACCCCCTCCCTCTCCCCCGCCACCACACCCCCTCCCTCTCCCCCGCCGCCGTAGTGCCGCACCCCCTCCGGCGCCGTCGGCCACCGAGATTGCCGCCGGCCACGGCCCGGCCCCCTCCCGCGGCCGCCGCGGCCTGGCCCCCTTCCGGTGCTGCTGGCCGCGCGGGAGGAGAAGAACGGAGAAGGGGGCAGAGGAAGGAAGGAGAAGAAGAGAAGAAAAAAAGAAAAGGAAAAAAAAGAAGAAAATAAAAGAAAATAAAAGAAAAGAAAAGAAAAGAAAAAAATAAATAAAAAAATCGGGCCTGTCGGGTCGGGCCTGGAACCATATTTATAAGGTTGGGTCGGGCCTGGACAAAAATTTAAGCCCGACAGTCGAGCCGGGCCGGGTCTGGGCATAGCCATCGGGCCTAATTTCTGCTGTAGAGCCCGGTCCGAGCCCGACCCTGCCCGGGTTTTGATCAGCTCTACAAATAATGCATGCATGCATGGAGCTCTTTCAGATGCATTAGTTGTATGGCACAGGATTCATAGTCTCAAGCTGGTCAGTCTGGTGATGGAGACCCCACTTTCCACAGGGCAGAGCTTTGCCTAAATGTCACCACAAGAAAGTGGGTTCCAGTGGGCTGTCAATGGTGTTTGGCTGGCCAAAAATCAAGACTGCTAACAATTTTTGAGCAATAAACTAAAGAGTAAAAGTGGCATTTCCTAAATTCTTCTAAATATATTTTCTTCATCATATAAGATAAAATTATTTTTTTGCAAAATAATTCTCAAAAGTTAATCACCTATTTCACACCTGCAACTTCTAGGCCATTAGATCATTTCAACATATTTAGGCAGCATAAAACAGGCTAACACAACTAGGGGAAACCATCCAATTAGAGACTGTTTATTCTGTGGCTTTGTTAATGGCAGCTTTTAGGCTTAAATAATAACAATTTAACATAGAACATGATCAGATTTTACTAAGAGATGCTACAACATTTATATACCTAGTATTATCTCTGAAATTGAAATCACATTGGTGAATTAAAGCTTCACATACACCAATTCATATTGACATCCGTTAGTGTACTTATTCCATAATATATATTATGACTTCAATGGAAGTACAACATTTTGGCTAGTTTGTAGAAATCAAAATTCTACTGTGACTTATGGGTGAATTTAAAAGTATATTTAACAAAAGTAACACAATCATTCTAAATAAAGCAAGTAAAGAAATGATAGAGTACAAATGTGATAGGCAATAAGGTCAAGGCACTGTTTCTTGAGAGTTTTCCAAAACTTAAGCACAACATATACGACAAGTGAGCAATCCAACGACGTCAGCTAAAATGTAATCCAAATGAAAGCCTAACCAAAAAAAAAAAAAGATTGGTCTAAAGTGGCACATCAGTTGGAGTAGCAGGTTGAACTGGTGCATAAAAGAGTACAGGTTAAAGTATATCTATCATCAAGTCTGCAAACAGATATACAAGAAAAAACCTATGAAACTTCAATGCCATAAAAAAAGTCAGTTGTCGCTAATTTTGGATAGCACTGATAAGGAAGGAAAAAGGCAACATTTGAAAATTAGGCATATAGCATTTTGCTAAAAATCCTGCAACGACCTTTCTTTACTGTGCTATCATCCATAGCTTTGTACTCCATGTTCTTCAAAGCAAGTTCCACACCATACCCCCCCAAATTTACTACATCTGAAGAACCAAAAGCACTACAATAGCTGCTCGCTGCTTGACATCCAGAAGGCAATACAGGTCTCACTACGTATTTAATTTTTCCCTGAGAACAACAGAAAACACATTTAAACAAAAAATAAAAAGAACAGGGCAGCAAAGTTCTGACAGTGAATCTAGGAAGAGAGTAAATAAAATGGCTAAGAGCAGACAAACTGAAAACAGTTACCAACATAACAAAAGAAACTGTATGTTAAGTTGTTTTCATTTAGGAAGAATGAAATTACTAATAAAAAATAAGTTTCAAGTCACATTATGGCAAATCTGAAAGTTGGGCCTCAAACTCATACATAAGAATGCCGTTATTATTATACAAAAAGGCATTGCAAGACATGATATATGATATCTATGAGTAAGCAAAAGGAGAACAAATAGAAAGTAAAAAAGAACATTTCGAGTCAGTACAACCCAGTAACAGGCATCCCAGGTACTGGTACCTCACCGGTCCAATCCAGGAAGCCTGGCTTGCTTCCTTGGTCCAGGCATTGACTACCCATTTCATCTCAAACATTGATTTCATGTCCTTGAACAAACATGCATCAAAAGTTTCCCTCCACCACTATATCTTCATCATCAGTACTTCTTTCCCTCTCCATTCCCATAAATTTCTGTGAGTTAGTCATCCTATGCAGTCACTCCAACCAAACAAACATCAAAAGTTTCATCAATCAAGTAATTGTAAATCTTCCATGATAACACTACGTGTGCTACATTCCATTAAAATTTGAAGTGGAAAAACTAATGAGCATGTTAAGGACACATCAAATGGAACAATCAGTGAGTTTAAATTTTATTGAGTAATCACATCTCATGCAAGGAAAGAGATTGGTTTTGCAGTTTTTTCTTAACAATATGTATGTGCCAACATTGTTAATTGCTATATGCCATGTTATTCTAACTGAGAGACAGGAATGTGTTCACTGTTCTTCATATAAAATAAATAATGGCTCATTAGTTAATATGCTTCCAAATAAACATATAACCTCACTATATAACAAGGAAGCAAAAAAGATCAACAAGAGTTGCAATGACAGAAATAGAAATACAACAAAGCCACAGAAAAGGTGGATATGACTTACAGTTTGGCTGAAGTGTCAAGCCATGAAAGAAGTTCGGTAACATTGAATAGTAGTCCAGTACCAGTATCTACCCAGCAGCAACTTCCCTCAGGGCTTCTCAGGTTTCTGCTTATGAGAAAAGGCTCTACCTTGACTCTCGAAAGTGGCTCTGACAAGTCTCCCAAAACATGTTCTGAGTTGGTTTCATCATCAGAAGGATAAGAAGATGAATCCTCCGCCAACTGCCGGTAGAGCATTAGTCTAGGAGATGCTGACCGAAGCATAAGAGAAAATTCAAAAACTGATCCCAAGGGTTCACTTTGAAGCGAGCGCGCAACATGGACAATTTTGTGAATGCAGCATTTGGCTGTCAAACAATCTGAGCCTTTATCTGGTTCTAGCCAGAGATCAGTAAACTCCCAAAACAGGTTTTTCAATTCTTTAGAGAGCAATTCTCTGTTGACATATGTTGTAATAATTCTTTAGTAACCTATCAAACTGAAGTGCTCCTTAACCAAAGAAGATATAAACTTAAAAAACAAATAACAAGCAAAATAATACTTCAATGCCAACAATGCGTCATACACCAGTGCCAACAATGCAACTATAAACTGAAAGCAAACACAAAAATTATCATGCAAGAGAACAACACAGTCACAGATTTCTCAGTTACTCATACCTTTACTTACCACCAACAGGCAAACCTACTTTTGAATTTCTTTGGAATTTCATTTGTTCAGAAAGGGGAAAAGAAAATCTTAGTCCCCTATTTTTTGATAAGTTAACTATTACACTCGTACCAGCAGCTTTCCCAAGTCTTCTTCCTAAAATAAAGGGATATTCTCGATGCCTGATTTTCACTAACACCATATGCAATCAGAGATACATAAGTTCAGTTCCAATTCCTTGACTTTCTTTACAAAATCAGAAAAACTCCATCTTGTAGGCAAGATGAAGCTTATCGTTGGTGACACAACTTACATGTTAAGAAGGGAAAACATCAATAGAGGATCTAAAAGTAGCATATGAATTTTATAACTAAATAATGGAGGGCAGGCCAATCGCTCCCTAATAATAAAAGAAGATCAAGTATGTTCATATCCAGCGAGCTTCAATCCTTTCTTCCAAATAAAGAATCAACAAGATCTTGACAATGTCATGAATTCAATTATTTAGCGAAAAAAGAACAAAAAATAGATCAAAGTAACATTCAAGATATACACGTCTAATCAGATACCTCACTTTCCAAATTACGAAAAGGAATCCAGAAAAGTAACGCATTAATGTAAAAAAGATTCAAGAAGAAGGCTACCCGGCTTCCAGCAGCAACGGAGTGCCGGTCCACTTAGCCCGGAGCGAAACCTGGACGTTCTTCGGCCGACGGTTCTCGGCGAAACACAAGTCTCCGGCGAAGCTTAGGACGAGGAGGAGAGAGATCAAGAACGCCACAGAACCCCTAGATCGGCGACGGAGCTCCATGGCTGGATGAATCTTGGGAAAGAAAAGCTCCCACGCGCGTGGATCTCATCGAGGTTTCTTGGCGAGAAAACAATCCAAATCTTGGGTTAGAGATTTTTTATCCTTCCGTCTCCACCGACCGGAGGGGGAGAGAAAGAGGATCCAACGCTCTGGTGGACTCGGTGACCGGCCTCAGCGAAGGTGAACGGTATACAAGCAGCGAGGGTATATAACAAATTCGAGACTCGGGGGACCGTCCAATCGGCGGACCCTGCGCTTTAGATCATACGCATCATCATGTCACTAATCGCTGGAGGGGATATCCAGCGCGGGATAAGACAACCAGTTTATCTGAGCCGTTGGATGTTGATACCACGATTCGGGGCTTCGCTTTCTTTTCTGGCTTTTAAGCCAATCGGAAGGCTGACAAGTTTCCCATGTTTCGTCAACGGTCAAGTCGCATGACAATACGTGGCAATCCGTGGTATCACGTTGGCCCGTAGAATTGCACCACATCGCGGCCCGGTGAACATTACGACAACATTCTAATGCTTCCATTTCTACTTTCTAGATAATCGATCATAACAATCATTAATTTTTTATATTTTCGTTGTTAGACATGTGATGTAATGCAAGGGATCCAAAATTGCTAGCACAGTCACCACAAATTTAAGACAATTAACCACCAGTAATTTGAAGTTTAAGCAATGCCACGGCCCACGAGTGAGATGCCATGATCCACGTCTCTCTCTCCTCTCATTTCTCCCTAACCATTCAGCCTCATCGCTACCAATCTCTCTCTCATTCTCCTTGTTGGTCGAGTGTGATCGGCCTTACTCTTTCTTTGTCTCCTTAATCGCTGACACAGGGCCGGCCCTCCCCATTTTTCCCTCTTTCTTGTTTTTGTCCTAATGGCCGGAACCACCGCCTTAGCTTTGGCATTATAATATTACAAGTCATAAAGAAAGGCACCGGGGTGATCTAGTCTCCTCCTTGTTATCATTAGATGTCTACAGGGCCGGCCCGAGCCTTAGGCGACTGAGGCGGTCGCCTAAGGCCCCGGGCCAACGGAAGGCCCCCGGAAGGTGAAGAGAGAGAGAGAGAGAGAGAGAGAGAGAGAGAGAGAGGGAGGGAGGGAGGGAGGGACCGTGACCAAAAGGAAGCAAAGGCCCCATATAAAACGGGATGAGCTGGCTACGAGTCTTCCCCCTTGATGGAAGGGAGGTGGAGAGTTTCTTGGCCTGCAGAGGGGAAATTTAGGAAGTTGGGGATGGTAGTTTTGTTTTGGATGGAGAGAGAGAGAGAGAGAGGAGGGATTTGGTTGGCTTGATACACGCCTGAAGCCACTCTTACCTTTCATCCCTTCTCTTGTTTGGTTTTGGTCTTGGTTTTCCTTCCCTCACATTACTCCTGATCCAGCTGGGCCATCAGGAAGAAAGGGGGATTGGAAATGGACTTCTTGGAGGGTGGAGATTCTTTTAATTTTCTCCTCTCGGTTTCTTCTCCCCTCTTGGGTGGTAGAGAGAGAAGGAGGGAGGGGGTTGAATGGCTGCTGTGCTGTGATGTTGCGGTTGCTGCTTGGGTACTCACTTGAAGGGGAGATGGAGGGATGGGACTTTTATTAATTAGATGGAGTTAATTTCCCATAATGCCCCTACTTTCTCTTATAGAGAAGCTCCTGGAGAAATTCTTTTCTTTACCATGACCATGAAGTGCCATGGGATGACCTTTTCCTATTCCGCTCTTGCTTGACATGATAAACAAAATTGCCAAGCATTATCTCAGTTATTTAATCAGTTTTATGCCCTTCTTTTAGGATAATTACTTTTCTGCATTTCCATTCAAAAATAATATTAAATTAAAAAAATTTCTGGCCTATCTTTGTTAGATTCATGTACCTTTGTTGAAATAGTGTACTTGATAGCTATCCATTTTCATATCCTTTTTTTAATATTTTATATTTATTAAAAAAATTTATTATTAAAAAAAAAGCCTCATTCATTGAATTCGCCTTAGGCCCCCAAATATATTGGGCCGCCCCTGGATGTCTACCAAATGTTATTCAGAGATGCGTTAGAAATGCTAACATACCAGCAACAACACTTTTTTCACCATATAAGCTGCATTCCCACTATTCACGAGCCGTTTAATTCAATTAGATTATGTCATTTGGTAAATTTTTAACATATATTTAGTGTTAAAGAACTGCAAAAATCATATGGTTCTTCAATGTTGCATGCATAAATGATGTTAATTCTTCTACTACAAAGCACTTTAGAAGGTAGCTATTTCGGAGAAAGTTAAAGTGTTCCTATGGTCGGTACTGAAGAATACCTGAAACACCAGCAAGCTTCCTTCTAAATGGAGCTGGTAGCTTGGGCTATCAGGTGTGCAACAAGAGCGAAGCCAACCATCACTTACTATAGGCATATGGTCTTCTCTAACCACTTGTCTAAATCTTGATGACCGACCTCCTAATCTTCATGCATTCTGGACACCTTGGAGGCGAAAGAAATCAAGCCATTAGTTAGAAAAGCTTGGGTCAACTTCTTATGGCACTTAGCTGGCACGTTTGGTACAAGCGGAACTAGAGAACTTTTCTATGGAAAAAACTACCATAAACACGAGACGTGTACTTAGCACTCCTGAAACCTCTACATTTTTCTGCTGCAGGAGGCTACGGCCTACGTATCAATCTCGACACTCATTTCTATTCTTTTAAGCAACACCATTATATGAACCTCCACTATAATTTGTACTCATTCACTAATTCTTTTCATTAAATTTGGAAGAAATGTCTCAGTTCCGCTGCTTTTCCTCGAAAGAAAAAAAAAAAAAATCTTTTTTACTTTTCCTTTTCCGCGTCCTGCCATCACTTAAAACGAAAGGTTTGACGCCACGATGCATGTGATAGTTTCAAAGTGGATTTATTATTTGATGGATCTACGAGTTAAAAAAAAAACAAAAGTCTAATCAATACTTCGAAGGATCATTATGATATAATCATGGCAAGCATCACTACAACAAAAAAGATTTTTGCCGACTCTATATTGCTGACGCTAGATAAAAGCGTCGGCAATTTTTTTTCTTGCGACATAACCGCCGACGCTTTTAAAAAGCGTAGGTAAAAAAGGTTCCGCCAACGTTTTGTTTAGCATCGGCGTCTGGGGCCCATTACCGACGCTTATAAGCGTCGGAATATTTAATCACCGACGTTTATAAGTGTCAGCATAATGGAGAAATACGACGGCCGTTATAAGCGTCGTTGGACTTCATTCCTCTTACAACAAAACCCGATCGACCCCCTCCCTCCACAGCCCTAAATTTCTAGCTCATGCCGACCGATCCCTTCCCTCCTCAGCCCTTTTTACCGATCTTAGTCATTCTCCTCCGCCGAGCGACCCCAAATCGCATTACCCCACCGCATCTCCTTCCTCTCTTCCCCCTCTCATCAAATAGTATATATAGTCACATCCAGTTGTCAAATTGAACGGAAGTATGTTTGAGCAAGACCAACTGGATAAATTTCTAGCATAGCTACTGGAAGAAGAATTAGCAATTAATGTATTGTAAGTGATATTTTTTTAAAAGAAATAAATTTCTAAATCTTAGTTAAAGGTTGAGTTGTGACATGGCCCAGTTTCTTCCCTGCCTAAATTTTCAAACCCAGAGCTCACCCAAGCCAGACTGAGTTGTCATCAACTCGCGTTTGTTTATGCATTGCATTTTTTTGCGCATACATGCATGGTGAGTTTCCTACTCCCAGTCAATGTTAATCTGGTGATCAATACCGCGATTCTTCTATCTCAAACGCGTCTGTGATCGCAATCACCACCGTCAGATTTTGATTTATTCACGAGATGCCATGGATTTGACAGCAACCCGGGTTAGCAATCCTTTACGTCTCATTAAATTAATTCGGGAGCTTTGAGTTTATAAGTCCAGAAGGTGGAAGAAATCTGAGTCAGAGATGACACCAATTGTTGGGATGTGCGAAGCGAGAGAATTAGGTTTGGTAGGGATATTACGAGGATAGCTAAAAATCATTAAACATCACAAAAATATTTTGGGATAGGAAATAGAGGTATTATGAGAAAGATAGAAAGCTTTCATCTAAGTTATTTCATACTTATATAATTATTAGGATTGCCATTTAGAATTATTATTTTCCAGAGATGGACCAAAATTTTGTCTTGGGATTAGGCTAGGATATGGGTCATCTAAACAATAAATGCATGATTCTAATTTCACGAAACCAAAATTCTTGGGAAACTCACATAAGAACAACAGGTGAAGCCCGAAGTTACCACCCTGCCCCTCTTTAATTGATAGCTCCAAATATCTTTTGATCTTGGGGCATCAAAGACGACGACCGAGAAGGTGGGTGTTAGGGGCCTGCCGTGGCAAGGGTGAATGGCGAAAGAAAGCAAAAAAGGAAACAAACTCTTGCATTAAAACCTATGAAATCTTTGAGGAACACTAAATAAAAAATTGTATGAAGAAATTATCAATTTTTTTTGTCAAGAAAGTGGACAAAGAAGAGTGAAATTGAGCCCTAGATCGAGGAAGAAAATAGCAACAAGATCATATAGCTAACTGTAGGGTGTCATTCCAATTTTATTAGATGTGCGTGAAGAGATATAGACATAGAGTGGAATTAAAAAATGCTAGGGTTAGATAGGTTACGTACTATTTCAAGGTTTCCTAAGTTGTGCCTGAATTACACATACGTTTTCAAAACTATATTAAAGTCCATACCAAGTTATTGGTAAATAATCCATTATCTTATGGTAATTAGCTTAATATTAGAAGGCTTGTATGCAAAGAATGGCTCATAATAATCAAACATGAGAAACTTATAAGAATATTATTTGAGATCTGTGTAGGTAGATAAATATTTAGATTATTTCAAAATCTATGTAGGTGAATGAATAATCTAATCATCCACCGATCATTTTGAGATTCTATACATGTAGATCAATACCCGAATCATCCATGTAGTTGCTTGGAGATCCATGCATGTAAATGACTATTTAGAATGCTTCGAGATCTATGCAGCCGGATAAATAATTTTGATCATCGACGAATGATTTTGAGATTTGTGCAGATAAATAAATATTTGGATCATCTTGATTTCTTAGAGATCAGTGTAGATGGAAAAATATTTTTGGATCATCTGGGTTGCTTTGAGAGCTGTGCTGGCATCATCCCCTTCTTCCTCTCGAATAACCTCTTCTTCTCTTCTTCCTCTTCCTCCATGTTGCCAACGGCCGATGAAGAACACATGCAGCAGCACCGGCATGCCTCTCGCGGCTCCATTGGTGCATCACTCCCTGTGATGAATCACTCTCTTCTCCCCAATGTCTAGGGATCTCCATCTACTCAAACCCTAATTTCCCCTAATTTCCTCTAATCTCTCGATCTCCAACTCCGAATTCCGCCCCAATGATCTGCAGCCTAATTTCGACCTCTCTTGCTTCCTCGATACATTCTCATCCTCTTGCCTCTGTTGGATACAAGACTTGGATTACCCACTTGACTCTCTCGATTTTGGCATCCTCTTCGACACCATCCCTAAGTCAATATCGTATGTCTTCTCTACGTTTTCACATGTTTTGCTGCAACTGATGTCACTCGCATATGGCATCCATGCAGCCGTCGGCAGGTTCCCTTTTCTTCTATCATACATTCTGTCAAACAACACATGAATTTTGTTTATTTTCTCCTGGATTTTTTTTGAAGGATTATTAGTCAATAAGGATACGCAATCGAGAGGCAGCACTCACTTCTTGCCAACCATGGTTCGCCAGATTCCTGAGGTGAAAGAAAGACAAATTTTATATCAATTTATTTTTACCTCTATTAAATTCGTTAGTGCTTTTTAGTCAGGTAATTAACTGCTCTGTCTGTCCATGAACAAAAAATTGAAATTTTCCCCTCTCCTTATCACCTCTCTGTTTCAAGATCTATCGTCATTCTTGCAAATATTTATGCTGGGGCAGGTTATCTAATTTGTTGCACTTACTAACTTTTCCCATTTGCTCCTTTTCTCCTCTTTTTTTTTTTTTGTTGTTGATTTGGTATTATTAAGTTATGCGTTTGCCATCAGCTTTGTAACCTGAAGGCATGGAGCTTATCTGAGGTGTTCTGCAATGCATTAATGCCTCGATCTCCTTGTTTTGAACTTCTATATAAATTGATGTTGTTCAACACCCTGAGTTCTACAGTTAGCGTCCTTAGTCATGTGAAGACAGACGAGGAAAGGGAAACGACTGACTGGAGAACTACAAACATAATGCTTTGCATTCCCAATTAAATTACTAGTTCTTGAACGTCTTCGCATGTCTGTAAATCCTGTTTGCTAGATGAGACATGTTTTAAACTTTTACATCAGCATCTTGCTATGTATTCTACCAATTTAAAAGATGAGCAAAGAGAAGTAATGGATTGTTCCATTGCCCAGGTTCATAGATCCTTTTTAATGTAGACAAATTTGCTGTTTGCACCTTACTGGATATTCGTCTTAGAGAATACCTCTGGGTTAATAGTAACCGTTTCCTGTATGATGGAAAACCAGACGATTGCTCATCATTCACAAGGTTTTGAAGTTGGTGGTGGTATGGAAAGATGGATGGCTTCTTATTCTTCAACAGGGTTTTCAACATTATAGAGGCCTTGGATGATAACAAGATCCATTGATGTGCTAAAGTCTAGTCAGACCCCATGGTACAAAAGAGACTAGTCCCCAGAGTTTTGGCTCCCGAGACTAACTTTTACTGTGCTTTATAAATCAGCTCATGGAGCAAGTATTATTATGCATAATATTGATTAGAGACTCAAGATGGTAGAAATTAAGTGCATTGAATTTGGGAAAATGAAACAGCCATACAACAGTGGGACATTATTTTGAGAATCTCTCTCCTGGGGGAAGAACAGACATGAAGTCATCCAAAATCAACTATCCATTCAATATGAATTGTAGGCTTCCATACAATTGTTGGTATATAATTGCTAGTTATGGCTTATAGCAAGATATTCTTGGAACGACAAAAATTTGATCTGTTATGGACTGCCATTTTTCTTCTGTCGACTGAACAGCCAATACTTACCATGAACTGCTCTATTCTCTCCCCGAGTCATTCCCTGTCGCATAAAAAGTGTGATTGCATATCTCTGTCCAACATAAAAGTATGTTGTTTGTGAAAGCGCTTTTGTTACAGCATAACAAGAATTCACTGCCAAGCCAATGAAAATATCAAGGGACCTAAGTGGCATGAGCTCACTATTCAACTTGAATCCATCGCATTCAATGCATGGAATTAATTAAACATGGTACAATTAGGTGATGGTAGCAGTCCGACTAAATGCAACTACTTCATGTGCCGATGATGGCTAATGAAATTTTTGGGATTCAGGGATTTTTCTCCCCAATATCTGATTATTATTGCACATTCCAAAAGGATGAGCGCCGGTACTATCCCATTATATGTAAAGCAAATAAATGATCAAAATGGCAGGAGAATTTGATGGATGGCAGTGATACAACTACTGATTATTAAACGAAAAGTTTGATACTTGATTTTTCAGATCATTTTTCATTTTGGATGAATTTAAAAAATAAATATATCTATGCCTTTATCCAAAGCATTATGTTGGAAATGCTTCCTATAGATTTCATATACTACCTCAACCAACTCATATTTGATGTGCAAAACTAATACGACGTGTGATCCTACCAGTTCTTAGAAATCCAATGACTGCTTATGTGCCCTTGACACAAATGATTGCGTGTTTACTGGGAGCATTAAGAGTACGGCTCGTTCGGTTGTTGATGCAAGAACTTGGGAATGAAGCGGGAAGCAACCTCAAAAGTTCACGGCTCGTTCCAAATCATTAGCCTTAAGAATTCATTACTTTTTAGAACGAAGGCCAACATCAAAAGTTCAGTAATTTGCATGATATCGTTTTTTAAGCAATCTAGGTAGTGATAGTTTTGGAAGTCAGCCTAACCTTTTCAGGTCGGACTCTTGGCTTGACCATGTTAATGACTTAGCCTTTTCCTTTACCTGGATTCGACTAGACAAAGCCTAATCTACTAAGATTAAGACGTCAGTTGCCGAAGGTGATCCATTTTAATGCCCATGTCATTATTCCATTGATTGTTAAATCAAAATCTAAGAGAACTTCTTCTGGTTGGCTCAGGTTCACTCTGGGAAGGTTGTGGGTCTCAGTCAAATAGAATTTGTGTAGGAAGCCTCCGAGCTCTTGCAGCAGGTTCACTACAGCTTGGAGGAGAAGGGGCAAAAAATGAACCAAAGATGAGAGCAGGAAAACCTCATCCACTTCATAGCTTGTTTCCTTTCAAGACCCAGTAAATCTAGTAAAGATTCATTTTTGAGGCAGAGGATCATGGAGCTCTGGTCTTTTCTTGGTTGGAGGGGAGACTTTGACTTGGAGAAACTCAGTTGGAAATATATGGCGAGCAGGTTGCAAGCTTTTTGGAAGGATACGGAAAGCAAAGAAACCATACTAGCTTAAAGAAAGCATATTTAGCCCTAATTTCAATATCTCGGGACCTACAGCCATTTCACCATTGGGGCCATTCAATATTGATATGTCCCTGTTCTTATTCAAGATTCCTCGTGCCCTATAACGATTCTCTAATAACTTTGCCATTTGATATTAAGATTAGCCTCTTGGTGACAAAAAGCCCCAGCTGTAGGGAAAGCAACCGCAAAGTGTGATAACAATTTCGTAGCAAAGGACACTGCCATGTAAATTAAGATAGCAGACCACAATGGCGTGAAAAAAAAAAAAAATCCAAGGTGTGGGGCTCAGAATAGCTCGGGTTAAATAAAAACGCAGACTGCAATCGGCTCAAGTATTCTTGATTGGACTAAACCTCCGTGGGAATAACCCAGACTGCAAACGGGTTAAAGAAAACCCCAGACTGCTCGTCATCCTCGATTAGCATTCCTTCAAGATAAATTCCGCCCAACTTAACCCATCCTAGAAATATCCAATTGAACCCAAGAAAAAACTCATTGAGAAACGGACGACCATATAGTTGATCAGACAAATAAGCTAGACCTGACCCAAAGCAACCTGCCCTCCAATTGAATAAGATATTCACCCAAAACAGGCATTATCCCGAGAAGCACCATTTTGCTGTGGCTTGGAACTTTTCTTCTGTTTCTAATTGAATAAGATCCGAACTTTTTGTCAGATCATAAAAGTATTCAATCAAGCCCAGTCGCCCTCCGTTCCTCTCTGCTCTCCATCATGTGCGACTCTCTCCATCATGGACGACTTTCCCAATCATGAGACATCGATGCATTGCCCAGTAAAGTCCCCTTTCAATTTTCAATTACCCTCTAGCTCTGCTGGCTACTACAAGCCTCTAAATTTCTCATCTAAAATGTAAGATGGACTGCTTGACTTTTCCATCACCACATGATAATTTGGGAGTTTTTTTTTTTTTTTTGTGATGATAAGGGAGGCGAAAGAAGCCATCCGACCATTAATGGTAAGGGAGGAATCTTCAAAGTTCTTTACCTCAAAACAAAACATGAGTAATCACAGAAAAGGAGAGGAAAAAGGCGTGGGTGTTATCAATTCTAATCTAATAGATGATGGTCTGCTTTATTTTTTCTTTTTTCTAATCTAACAGAGTATCTGGAATTTGGCTATTTGTTCTTCTGCTTGACTTTTCCATCACCACATTAGCGAGTTTTTTTTTTTTTTTTGATGATAAGAGGGGCAAAAGAAGCCACCCGACCATTAATATTAAAGGAGGAATCTTCAAAATTCTTTACACCAAAACAAAACTTGAGTAATCATAGAAAGGGAGAGGAAAAAGACGTGAGTGTCGTCAAGTCTAATCTAATAAGAGATGGCCTGCTTGACTTTTTTTTTTCTAATATAATAGAGTGTCTGAAATTTGGCTAATTATTTTTCTACTTGACTTTTCCGTCACCAGATGATAATTTGAGAGTTTTTTTTTTTGTGATGATAAGGGAGGCGAAAGAAGCCATCTGACTATTAATGATAAGGGAGGAATCTTCAAAGTTCTTTATCCCAAAACAAAATATGAGTAATCACAGAAAATGAGAGGAAAAAGATGTGGGTGTTATCAATTTTAATTTAATAGATGATGGCCTGCTTTATTTTTCCCTTTTTCTAATCTAACAGAGTATCTGAAATTTGGCTAATTGTTCTTTTGCTTGACTTTTCCATCACCACATTAGGGAGTTTTTTTTTTTTTGTGATGATAAGGGAGGCAAAAGAAGCCACCCAACCATTAATGATAACGGAGGAATCTTCAAAATTCTTTACACCAAACAAAACTTGAGCAATCATAGAAAGGGAGAGGAAAAAGATGAGGAATCTTCAAAGTTCTATACCCTAAAACAAAACATGAGTAATCAAGGAAAGGGAGAGAAAAAAGACGATGAATCTTCAAAGTTCTTTACCCCAAAACAAAACGTGAGTAATCACAGAAAGGGAGAGGAAAAAGACGTGAGTGTCGTCAAGTCTAATCTAATAGGAGATGGCCTGCTTTCATTTTTTTTTCTCTAATATAATAGAGTGTCTGAAATTTGGCTAATTGTTTTTCTACTTGACTTTTCCGTCACCAGATGATAATTAGGGAGTTTTTTTTTTGTGATGATAAGGGAGGCGAAAGAAGCCATCCGACCATTAATGATAAGGAAGGAATCTTTAAAGTTCTTTACCCCAAAACAAAACATGAGTAATCACAGAAAAGGATAGGAAAAAGACATGGGTGTTATCAATTCTAATCTAATAGATAATGGCCTGCTTTATTTTTTATTTTTTCTAATCTAACAGAGTATCTGAAATTTGGCTAATTGTTCTTCTGCTTGACTTTTCCATCATCACATTAGGGAGTTTTTTATTTTTATTTTTTGTGATGATAAGGGAGGCAAAAGAAGCCACCTGACCATTAATGATAAAGGAGGAATCTTCAAAATTCTTTACACCAAAACAAAACTTGGGTAATCATAGAAAGGGAGAGGAAAAAGACGTGGAATCTTCAAAGTTCTATAACCTAAAACAAAACATGAGTAATCAAGGAAAGGGAGACGAAAAAGACGATGAATCTTCAAAGTTCTTTACCCCAAAACAAAACGTGAGTAATCACAGAAAGGGAGAGGAAAAAGAAGTGAGTGTCGTCAAGTCTAATCTAATAGGAGATGGCCTGCTTGACTCTTTTTTTAATAATATAATAGAGTATCTGAAATGTGGCTAATTGTTTTTCTACTTGACTTTTCCGTCACCAGATGATAATTAGGGGGTTTTTTTTTTGTGATGATAAGAGAGACAAAAGAAGCCACCCGACCATTAACGATAAGGGAGGAATCTTCAAAATTCTTTACACCAAAACAAAACTTGAATAATCATAGAAAAGGAGAGGAAAAAGTTGTGGTTGTCAACAATTGGTCTCTATCTCTTAAGAGTCCAAGAGAAGAAGCAGCCCAAATTTATTAATCAAAACGGCATGCATGATTTTTGACTTAGTATCGAAAACAGAATAATTTAGACTAGGTTCTTGACTGGAAATCTATTCTGCGAGAAGTACAGGATTTCAATCATGCAAATGTTGCTTGTCCTATAACTTTGGTATGGACTGAATAAAAGATGGTTGCTTATGTGTAAGCTGATTTTGTCGATCATTTGAATTAAAAAGCTTCAAATAATTTTATCAGCTTGATGAAATGAAACTACCATAGGCCAACCATCATGTTGGGTCTCAAAATCATTAAAGGAGAGGGTAGGATAGCAAAGCAAGCAATTATGCAGGACATGTATCGCATGGAAATTAAACATGCTTCATATCAAAGTCAACTGAAGCTAGTCAACGGGGCAACACGCCCCTGCGCAATCACTAAAGCTAATCAGGAAATGTATCGCATGGAAATCACTAAAGCACCCAATCCTCACCTCAGCACCAATCAACCAAGCCAAAAAAAAAAAAAAAAATCACCCGGCACTCTTGGAGTTTCCTAGAGCTCTATGGATTCCAAACCCTTGCACCCGTAAGCCAATGCTGATCGGGCTCTTTGACAGTAGCTTCTGACAAAATACAAGATTTTCTCCATATTTCTATTTCCAGTAGATCTATGGAACAAGTCCATCTACCACGGGCTCATTAGATTCTATAGGATAGAAGATTTTGCGTGCTTGTCCGCATTCACTGCTCCTTGTTGCATGTAAATATATATTTTATAAATTCTATTTTCGGATTTGCCAGGTTACGTCTTTTTGTCCGAGTAGTCCATATACAAAATTGGATGGTTTGGTGTTCCCTTATAATCAGCAATACCTGCTGCTCTTCCTTAGGTACCGAATCAGAGGAAAATAATTGTAAAAAGTAAGAGCTCCGAATGGGGATAAAACAATTCAATCAACTTGGAGGGTAACCTCGTCGCCCTCTCCTCCCCATCTGGGCGACTCTCTCAATCACTGGTGACTTTCACAATCATAGGCGACTTTCGCAAATCCCATTATATGTAAAGAAAATAAATGATCAAGGGACCTAAGTGGCATGGGCTCACTATTCAACTTGAATCCATCGCATTCAATGCATGATATTAATTAAACATGGTACAATTAGTTGATGGTAGCAGTCCGACTAAATGCAACTACTTCATGTGCCGATGATGGCTAATGAAATATTTGGGATTCAGGGTTTTGGATGAGCGCCGCTACTGAGAATTTGATGGATGGCTGTGATACAACTACTGATTATTAAACAAGAAGTTTGATACTTGCTTTTTCAGATCAACTTTCATTTTGGATGACTTAAAAAAATAAATATGATCTATGCCTTCATCCAAAGCATTATGTTGGAAATGCTTCCTATAGATTTCATATGCTACCTCAACGAACTCATAATTAGTTATTTCTATTAAACCAATACCACATGTGCCTCCACAAGCATACTCATCTCCAACGCCATTCTAGGATCCTACCAGTTCTTAGAAATCCAATGACTGCTTATGTGTCTTGGATTCAATTTCGTAGCAAAGGACACTGCCATGTAAATTAAGATAGCTTAGGTTCAATCAAACCTGGTCGCCCTCCCCTCCTCTCTGCTCTCCATCACGGACAACTCTCTCCATCACGGACAACTCTCCCATCATGGATGACTTTCTTGATCATGAGACATCGATGTATTGCCTAGTAAAGTCTCCTTTCAATTTTCAATCACCCTTTGGCTCTGCTGGCATCTACAAGCCTCTAAATTTCTAATCTAATATGTACGATGGACTGCTTGACCTTTCCATCACCATATGATAATTTGGGAGTTTTTTTTTTCTTCTGTGATGATAAGAGAGACAAAAGAAGCCATCCGACCATTAATGATAAGGGAGGAATCTTCAAAGTTTTTTACCCCAAAACAAAACATGAGTAATCATAGAAAAAGAAAGGTTATTTACCTTAAGACAAAACATTAGTAATCACAAAAAAGGAGAGGAAAAAGACGTGGGTGTCATCAATTCTAATCTAAAAGAGGATCACCTGCTTGACTTTTTTTTTTCTAATCTAATTGAGCGTATGAAATTTGGGTAATTGTTCTTCTCCTTGACTTTTCCATCACCACAATATAATTAGAGAGTTTTTTTTTTCTTTTCGTGATGATAAGGGAGGCAAAAGAAGCCATCTGACCATTAATGATGTGGGAGGAATCTTCAAAGTTCTTTACCCCAAAACAAAACATGAGTAATCACAGAAAAGGAGAGGAAAAGGGGCAAAAAATGGGTAAGCCTCATCCACTTCATAGCTTGTTTCCTTTCAAGTAAATCTAGCAAACATTCATTTTTGAGGCAGAGGATCATGGAGATGCTGGTCTTTTTTTGGTTGGAGGGGAGACTTGGACTTGGAGAACCTCAGTTGGAAATATATGGCGAGCAAGTGGCAAGCTTTTTGGAAGGATACGGAAAGCAAAGAAACCGTGTTACAAGGGCTGATATCTGGCCCCTGTCAAAGTCCCAGACGTTGTCCTCATGATGGAATGCAAGAGAGAATTGCAAGTAGGTGGTCGTAAAGACACGGCAAGCAAAGAAAAGGGTTGATATCTGCCCCCGTCAAACCTCATGGTGGAATTCATGAGGCCCCACACCTGTGATAGACTGGGTAAAGAAGAAGCAAGTCATGCCATGTGAGGGAGAATTGCAAGTAGATGGTGGACTTGCACTGCATACTGTTTTATAACACATGAGCAATAGTAATAGATAGTTTACCAAAACAAATTACAATCATGTTCTCCAAGCTATCTAAACTCTTCATAATCCACGAGAATCACCAACAGATACCCCATCCTAGAAATATCCAATTGAACCCAAGAAAAAACTCATTGAGAGCGGACGACCATATAGTTGATCAGACCCAAAGCAACCTGTCCTCCAATTGAACAAGAAATATACCCAAAAAAGGCATTATCCCGAGAAGCACCGTTCCTGTGGCTATTCTTGGAACTTTTTATCTGTTTCCAATTGAATAAGATCTGAAGTTTTTATCCGATCATAAAAGTATTCAATCAAACCTTTTTTGATTGAATACTTTTCCAATTGGAGCTTTTCCTCTTTGCTCTCCATCACGTGTGACTCTCTCCATCACGGACGACTCTCTCCATCATGGGACATCGATGCATCGCCCAGTAGGGCCCTTTTACAATTTATTAATCAAAATGGTATGTACGATTTTCAATTTATTATTGAAAATAGACTAGGTTCTTGACTGGAATTCTATTCTGCGAGAATTACAGGATTTCAATCATGCAAATGTTGCTTGTCCTGTAACTTTGGTATGGATTGAATAAAAGATAGTTGCTTATGTGTAAGTTGATTTTGTTGATCATATGAATTAAAAAGCTCCAAATAATTTCATCAGCTTGATGAAATGAAACTACCACAGCTCCAAATAATTTCAAATGTGTAGGACATGTATCGCATGGAAATCACTAAAGCTAGATGCCGCATGCCCCTGCATGCAAGAAGGCACCCAATCCTCACCTCAGCACAAATTAACCGAGCCACACAAAAAAAAATCACCCGGCACTCTTGGAGTTTTCTAGAGCTCTATGGATTCCAAGCCAATGCTGATCGGGCTCTTTGACAGTAGCATCTTCTGACAAAATACAAAATTTCTCCAGATCCCTGTTTCCAATAGAACAATAGAACGAGTCCATCTACCGTGGTCTATATTTCAGAGGCTTCCATTGGGTTCCTTGTTGCATGTAAATATATTTTTTATAAATTCTATTTTCAGATTTGCCCGGTTACGTCTTTTTGTTCGAGCAGTCCATACACAAAATTGGATCGTTTGGTACCGATGAATGGAACCGAAACAGAGGGAAATAATTGTAAAAAGTAAGAGCTCTGGTTGGGGATAAAACAATCCAATCAACTTGGAGGTGAGGGTAACCCCATCGCCCTCTCCTCCCCTCGGCTCCCCATCCGGGCGACTCTCTCAATCACAAGCGACTTTCACAATCATGGGCGACTTTCGTAATCACGGGTGACTCCCATGGCCACATAAAGAAATATGCAAAATTAGTTTGATCAGAGAGTCACCTTCACATCTCTTGAAAACTCCGAGTACAATCGCTAGCATGCCAAAACATCTCTGCTCCAAAGCAATAATTACCTGGGTCTATAAATAGGGGCTCTCCAATCCCCATTTCGGTACCAACCAGCAGAACTAGAAACCACATACGGAACACATAGAGAGCCATATTAATTATGGATCCTAGTCGTAGGTCTTCCCAATACCAATCCCTCCCTCTGAATCATCTATCAATCAGCCTTCTCCTTCTATCCTTCTTCCTTCTTCACTACTCATCAGCAATGGCAGCTGCTGCAACCGCTACTTCTTCAATCGTTGAATCCCAAGCGAGAGTTCTGCTCCATTGGAGATCCACCCTTCAAAATTCACGTGGCCAACAACTCGGTTCTTGGTCTCTCTCTAACAACACGTGCATGTGGTATGGCATCACCTGCATGGAGAATCGAGGTCGAGCTGTGATCACGGGCATTAGTCTACCTCGTGCGGGCTTGGTAGGTAAGCTCAACGGCCTCAACTTCTCTGCCCTACCATCTCTCACACGCCTCCACCTCCGACGCAACTACTTGTTTGGAACAATTCCGTTCAGCATACACACGCTTCCGGCTCTCACCTCCCTTGATCTCTCGCAGAATCGCCTTTCTGGCAGGCTGCCCCTCGCTCTCGCCAGCCTTTCTAACCTGACTGAGATCGACCTTTCTTCAAACAAATTTATGGGTGAGATACCTCCTTGTTTCTTTGCCAACTGGACCGAGCTAACCTCCCTCAAATTCCAACAAAATTTACTTGGTGGCACACTGCCTCCAGAGATTGGCCAGCTCAAGAGTCTACGTGCACTTTATTTATACGAAAACAATCTCGCTGGTCCCATCCCTTCGACCCTTGGTAACTTGACCAACCTAAGATTCCTCTTCCTTTACAGAAATCTGCTCTCTAGTAATATTCCCCAAGAATTGGGCAATCTTGTTAACATGTTGGATCTACGAATCTCACACAATAATTTAACAGGTCCCATCCTCTCCAGTTTAGGAAATCTCACCAAACTCAAAACTTTGATCCTTAGCGCAAATAGTTTATCGGGCACCATTCCTCATGAATTAGGCAACCTAGTGAACTTAAATAATATATCTATTTATGAAAATCAACTATCAGGCTCCATCCCTTCTACTTTAGGAAACCTCAGCATGCTTGGCTTCTTAGACCTTGATTACAATAATTTATCTGGCACCATCCCTCATGAATTTGGCAACCTAGTGAGCTTGTTTTATCTAAACATCTTGGAAAATCAATTATCGGGCTCTATCCCTTCCACTTTAGCAAACCTCACCATGCTTGGCACCTTGAAACTCGATTCCAATAATTTATTTGGCACCATCCCTCATGAATTATTCAACCTAGTGAACTTACATGTTCTAGGTATCTCAGTAAATCAACTATCGGGCTCCATTCATTCCACTTTAGAAAACCTCACCATGCTTGACCACTTGTACCTCCACACCAATCATTTATCAGGCTCTTTGCCCCAAGAACTAGGTAATCATACCAACCTCATCTCTCTAGAGGTAGCTGACAACAATTTCTCTGGTTATTTACCTTCAGAGATCTGTAAAGGAGGTGCGCTTCAATATCTTGCTATGGAAAAGAACTACTTTGAGGGCCCCATTCCAAGAAGTTTAAAAAATTGCTCTAGCTTATTTAGAGTTCGCCTTGAAGGAAATAAGCTTGAAGAAAATATTTTCGAAGACTTTGGGATATACCCAAATCTAGACTACATTGACATGAGCTACAACCAATTATATGGCCAGATCTCACCAAGTTGGGCACATTGTCAAAATTTGACATACTTCAGAATTTCAGGAAACCTACTTACTGGGAACATACCCCCTGAATTCGGAAAATTGCTTCAATTAGAAGTACTGGACCTTTCTTCAAATCAACTTGCAGGAGAAATACCAAGAGAGTTAGGTGCCATGAGCTTGTTGTTCAACTTGACTTTGAGTGAAAACAAAATATCTGGAATAATTCCCTCGGAGTTTGGAAAATTATCCAATCTGGAAATTCTTGATTTATCAAACAACAACATCAGCAGCCCAATACCACCACAATTAGAGGGTTGTATTAAACTGCGCATCTTGAATTTGAGCAAAAATAAATTTGATGGGATCATTCCGTCTCAACTTGGAGAGTTAAAAGGATTGCAATATTTACTTGATTTGAGCCATAATTTTTTTGGAGGAGAGATACCATCACAACTGGCAAGTTTGACATATTTAATATCTTTGAACTTGTCCCACAATAATCTGTCAGGTGCCATTCCTTCATCTTTTGGAAGCATGTTGAGTTTGTCATCAATAGATGTATCGTATAACAATTTGGAGGGCCCAGTTCCGAGAAGCAAATTGTTTCAAAAGGCTCCAGCAGAGTGGTTTATTTATAACAAGGGTTTATGTGGTGAGGTGCCAAGTTTGCCTTCTTGTGGATCAACCACTGTAAGCACTCATCATTCAACTACAAACCATATTATACTCTTTGTTATAACTCCTATAGTGGGCAGCTTGGTTCTTTTCGGTCTGTCTACTATAATAATTGTTGCTCTTCATAGGAGAAAAAAACCTACAGAGAAAAAGGATACTGATGTTATTATTGGCGATCTGTTTTCGATATTGAATTTTGATGGAAGAGTTGCTTATGAGTACATCATCAATGCCTCCGAAAATTTTGATGAGAAATATTGCATCGGGTGTGGAACATATGGTAAAGTTTACAAAGTAGAACTTCCAATGGAACAAGTAGTGGCTGTTAAAAAATTTCATCCGATGGAGGAAGAAGTATTTGATGAGAAAAGTTTCCAAAGCGAGATTCAAGCATTAACCAAAATTCGACATCGTAACATTGTAAAACTTCATGGGTTTTGCTCCAGTTTAGGTTGTAAATTTCTCATATATGAGTACATTGAGAAGGGAAGTTTAGCTAGCATCCTTCGTAATCAAGAAACAGCAGAAGAATTAAATTGGGAGAGAAGAGCTCATATTATCAAAGATGTGACCCATGCTTTATCATACATACACCATGACTGCAATCCATCCATAGTGCATCGAGACATCTCCAGTAATAATATATTATTAGACTCTGATTTTAAGGCTTATCTTTCAGACTTTGGCACTGCAAGAATTCTGAAATCTGATTTATCAAATTGGAGCACACTAGCAGGCACATTTGGATATGCTGCCCCAGGTTAGTCATTCTTCCAATTTGTCCTTTTTTTGCAGTTATTCTATATGTTATATATATATATATATATATATATATTATTATACTTTGCTTTATTTTTCTATTTTTATGTCTTATGTGGCTTACCATGCATTTGAAAAATAGGATTAGTATATATTTGCCAAATAGAGATTTTTTAGTGAACCTATGATAATGATTGTATCTTTCATTTTTGAATCTATCCATACAAAGCTTAGATATTTAAATAAAAGCAAACTAGTGCCTATAGATAATTAATATTTTCTAATGATGATCATATTATTTAACTGGCAATCATTAAAGAAAATAGAAAAATAAAAACTATTACTAAGCATAAACTTTAATTAATCAATAATAACATTTACTTTACAAACATCAAAGTATTTCCAAAAATTAATGTATAAATTAAGTTTGGAGACAAGATTTTGGCATTGTTGTTAAGTTTGAGAAAAATTACTTAAATTGGAAATGAAAAGATTATTCCTTTCTCTATTTTTTGCAGAGCTTTCGTACATGACAAGGGCGAATGAGAAATGTGATGTATACAGCTTTGGCATAGTAATATTAGAAGTAATAATGGGAAGGCATCCAGGTGATCTTGTCTCCTCCCTATCATCATCAGACATCCAACAGATGCTATTCAGTGATGTGTTAGATCAACGTATCTCACCTCCTATAGCTTATATGGTAAAAGAAGTGATGTTGTTGGCTATTATAGCATTTTCATGCATCCGTGTAGTACCACAAGCACGACCAACCATGCAAAGGATATCTCACTTATTCATAAGTGACAACATTCCAACTATTCATGAGCCGTTCAACTCAATTAAATTACGTCAATTAGTGGAGCTTTTAACATAGATGTAGTTCTTAATACAAAAATTTTATGTAGTTCTTTCATGTTGCATGGAATAGGTTATTGTAACTCTTTTTCTATTTTTACCTTCTAGACACACCATTATATGAACCTCCACTGTATTGTTTGCATTCACTACTCTTTTCCCATGCCAGTATTTAGAAAGTTCTAAATACAAAGGTGACTTCTTTTTAAAATTGTATTCATAGTCACACTCAGTTGTCAAATTGATAGGAGTATGGTCGAGCGGGACTAGCGAGATAAACTTCTAGTAGGACTCTCGAAAGAAGAATTAGCAATTAATGTATTTTAAATAATTTTTTTTAAAAAATAACTTTCTGAATCTTACTTAAAGGTTGGATAAATATTGAAAAAGAAAAAACGAATGACAATGGAAAGCGAAAGATTCGAGGAATCTATGAAGAAGACAAAACAATCCTTAGTCAATAATAGATATGGCTAAATCATTAGGACACGACATGAAAGACATGTCAAGAGACGTAAAAATCCTGATGCCAAAACTTCCCGATGGAATCAAAGTCTTCCAGATAAAAGCCACCCAAAGTAATTTCTCTGATAAATACTCTAAACTAGAAATATTCCTAATTTAAGTATGAATTTTAATCTATTCAATCTCTATATAGAAAATAATAGTTTTGCAGGCTCGCTCGTAACTCTCTTAGGTCCATGGTTCAAGGTTCGTTAAGGCCAACAAGTCTATTCGTCGCATTACTACTGCTAGTCATTCTTCACTTCACTATTTCAAGGTTGGTTTAGACCATCGGGTCTTGCTTGACCATGCGAATGACTTAAACCTGTCTTTTGCTTGACTTGGATTCGGCAGTAATCCATTTTGATGCCTATTTCATTATTCCAACGCTAGTTCACTCTGTGAAGATTTTGGGTCGCAGTCAAATAGCTCGGGTAGAACAAGGTCGGTATGCATTATTTGAATAGGAAGCCTACGAGCGCTTGCAGCCACTTCATAGCTTGTTTCCTTTAAAGATCTTGGTAAATCCAACAAACGTTCACTTTTGAGGCGGAGGAGAATCTTGAAAGTTAAAAGTCATATCAGCTGTGGCATTTTCTTGGTTGGAGGGTAGCTGATTGGGATCTCCCTCTGACTTGATATTTAAAGGAGAGAGAGAGAGAGAGAGAGAGAGAGAGAGAGAGAGAGCATCTGTAGCGCAATAAAAATTGTGGAGGTGAAGGAATAGGAACTGCCTCTTCAGTCAACTATCATACATTAAAATTTGTCAGGGTTTGAAAAGAAATTAAAGAAATTTACTAGCAGTAAAGTAAAACAAAATAAAAGCATATTTTCCGAGCTGTCTGAGCACTTCACAATCCATGAGAATCACCAACTGATACATTACATTTGCATCTCGGCAGAAATGCATTTAAATATAAAAAAATTTGTAATTACTTTTACTTGCTAACATTCTAATGAAATATTTCATAAAGATGAAGCCATCAAAAGTGAATTTTTAAGCTCCCCTTCCAAAGCAAATTAATTGAACACAAATGCTAGAATTTGTCAGGTTATGATTTCAAACAAAATAGACTTTGCACCAGCAACTATAGCTCTTGCTATGACTAAGAGATTGTAATGCCAATATGGTAGCCAGTAAATGAGAGGCAATTCAGCAGCTGAATCCAAGTCAATAAAGATTTCTTAAAGATGTTACTTAGGTGTAAGTAGATGCCTTCCATATCCTTCTACAAAGTTAGAAGCCATCTAAAATACATGATGATGTGAGTCTAAGAAGGAAGTATAGAGCTTTTCAACTAGAATAGAATTGTTTTGTGACCATGCTACCATAAAAAAAAGCCCATTTAACCCCAATTTTTATATATTGGGACATGTCACCATCTCATCGTTTCGGCCATTCAATATTGATATGCCCATGTTCTCATTCAAGATTCCTCAAGTACTGCAATGTTTTCTCTAATGACTTGAACATTTAAAAGTAAGTTTAGGCCCTTGGCGACAGAAAGCACAGCTTTAGAGAAAGCAACTGATAAAATGTGATAGCCATTTCACAGCAAAAGACATTGCAATGTAAAGGTAGCAGAACACAATGGTGAAAATCCATAAGTGTGGGGCTCAAAATGGCTTGGGTTAAACTGAACACAGACTGAAATTGGCTAAATTGTCATTGATTGGACTAAGCCTCCAGGGAAGAGTGTGGTTCATTTTGGATCAACATTCCATCAAGAAAAATTCCATCCAACTAATCCCATCCAAAAAATATCCAATTGAACCCAAGAAAAAACCAGTGAGAGCAGCCGACCAATATAGTTGACAAGATAAATAGACCGTACCTGACCTAGACTAACCTGTCTTCCTTGCAGCTGTTCTTGGAACTTTTTATCTGTCCACATTCTCAGAGACTCTTCACCCACCGCTGGTATTCTATCATGAGAAATGGTATGCTCACACCAAACCTCAATACTTCTTTCAAAGCCCTTCTTCTTTTTCAGAAATAAATGTAACAATAACAAACTGGCCAACCATTCATCAAATTTGTTTTTGCGGTTCTTAATTAAGTCATCGTTCTTCAATTGATTGATGCTATTGTGTTGAACGCCACATAGATGATTCCTGTCACTCTACGACCCTCTCGTGTCAGCTGACCTGGCTGGAAGAGCCTTTTCAGGCTTTTGGAGGATTCTATTTACTACTGAGGATGTGGCTTGGATATTTGTCGATTGCAACAACCAACTCTGTTGATATTGCACAATTTCCCTTTGTCTTGATGCCAGTTCTAGCATCTAATCCAGAAGTACCTAGCTATGAAATTTTGCTAACCACCATGTCTTCAAACCAACTTAAGCATCTGCTGAAACCTAAATAAATAGCAAAAAAAAAAAAACAAAAAGCTTCAGAAAATGTCAAATAAATTCTCAGAAAATGCAACGAGACTATGAAAGTCCTAGGTATCAGTGGTTAAACAAATTCAATGAGATCTGATTTGCACAATGAAACTCCAAAACCTCCACACTAGCTATACATGCTTTTTCTACATTGAAAAACTTTTGTTAGTGTATACATTGAAAAATTTTACTTATGCGAAAACAATGCTACTATAGCTTTTATGTTGTACTGACACTAGTAATGGGAGTCAATTGCTGTTTCAGACAATCTCCATGGTGAAAAGAGGCTAATGTAAAGGGTCCCTCAAAGCAACAACAAGACAGAACCGAGATGTATTACCATTATCAACGTTACCATCATGCAATAATACTATGCTAATGTTTTCACTCTGCTTTCACTTGAAGACCTGTCAAGCACTTGCATTACATCCCAGTGAAACAGATAAGGTGGTTAACAGACAAATCTTGTGCTGTCATTGACCAAAGTTGCCAAACACATGCAGTATTATTCAAATTATTGATGAATACACTACATGCAAAAGGGTAATTCTTTTATATAATAATCACAGGCACAAAACTAGGCAATATATTGGATATATACTATGTTGATAGTTAATCAAAGGATTCTCTCAATGTTTAAGTTTTCCTGCTAGCATATGGTGCCAGAAGTTGACAGCTTGTGAGGACAATTAACAAGTTCTTTTGCACCCAAACAAATGTTTAAATGTTCCACATGGAACCCCATTCTTTACTTCAATATTTAATCAGACTATATCTAGAATCAGTCCATAAGCTTCCAGTAGCACCATTGAAATTCAAGCAGGCGAGCACAAAGATCCGATAGGCTCATCGAGCAACAGATCATTGTGAACCGGTTACTTACCATCATCAGCCACTAGCAAACATTAAACAGCTATCAGTGGTGGGGAATACGAGAAATCCTGAGAATGTCACAACAGATCCAGTGGGGTTGAAAGCTTACGTGTGCGGTGAGTGACTGCACGCAACTCAAAAAGACCAACGATTCTAAGTGGGAAGAGCAGTAGAACGTAGAATTAATCGGGCAGTATAGAGCGAAAACAGTCGGATCATATCGCCTAGTCCTTTCATTTTGCAATCAGAATTCCACAAGTCCTGAACCATTCTGAATCATTTTTTCATATTTTGAAGAAAAAAAATGGTGAGATTGATATTTAAAAAAAAGCATAGCAAATCTTACGTCCAGCTAAAGACAGCCTTATCCCAGTCCACATAAGTACTGAAAGACCTCCCAAACAAGTATACTCGAAAGAAAGATTTAGCCTTACCGACCTTAATCAATTGTATTGTTATAACATACAACTCCAGAGACAAGCTGAAGTAGCATGCCCTGCAACAACAGAAAAGTATCTTAAATTTGCAAACATTTGGAAAAAGAAGAAATATTTAGCTGCAGTAAAGTCTCATTTAATAGCTAAATAAAATTCCCCTGTATTGAACATACCAGAAAATACTGAATTTCTTTCGAACAGATTGGTTATCAATACTACATGTGTTGAACTTGGTAGCCTATGCATCGATTTGCAAATTTTTCATGCATTTGTTTATTTATATAAGATATGATATATGATCTGCTAAACCATGTATTTTTTCCAACTCTACCATCATTGTGGACTACCAGTCAGAAAACACCTTACTGAGACCTAGGACATACCTGATCTGTCAATTGCTACACTAAAAAAGGTTCCTGTTTGCAAATTTGCTCTTGGGAATTGATTGGGAACATATGTACCAATTAAGATGTCAGCCTTGTCCCATAATTTGGAATTCAGTCATGGCATTACTTAACCATTGTTCTGTTATAACAGGAATTACATAATTGTACAACGTACTATTGTTATATAAAGCCCTACAGCTTCTTAACTCCTTCCTTTTGGTACAAGCATATGGTGACCACATTTCTGCATGAGGAACGCAGGGAAAATTAGGATGATGCTGCGATGTTGCATCTATCATCTTTTGACATCTAAGTAACCGATAACCCTATCATGCTTACCCTCGATTTCTCGATACATCCTGTAGGTTCTACTCTTTTCCTAGTATCCATAATGAGAGTCTTCCTCATGGTAATGGTTCCTCCAGTGAATCTCTTATGGCCAGCTCACTTGGTTAAAGGTCATTATCACATAAATTAGATGGCACCTGTTCGTTATGTTTCCTTATGAATAAATTTTACATAGTTCTAATCTAATATTGAAGCTAGATTAACAGTTTGTTTTGTTTCAGCTGTGCTATTAAGACATAATTGACCATCCAAATTTCAACTAAACAAAGTCAGTTTCCCTTTAGGAGTTATGACTCAAGAGCACACACTTGAGGGAGGTAAATATGTGTCTTGAAGCTAGATCGCATCCTTAGTTACATAGATTTTTGGTAATTTTGAATTATTATTTTCCAGAGATGGACCAAAATCTGATCTTGGGATTAGGCTAGGATATGGGCCATCTTAACAATAGATAAATGATTCTAATTTCACCAAACCAAAATTCTTGGGAAACTCCCATAAGAGCTGGTGAAGCTTGAAGTTACCTCCCTGGCCCTCTTCAATTGATAGCTCCAAATATCTCTCGACCCAGGGGCATCAAAGAAGACAACCAAGAAAGTGGGTGTTGGGGTGGGGGGGGGGGGGGTGTGGAATGGTGGTGAAAGAAACCTATGAAATCATTTAGGAACACTAAATAAAAGATCATATAAAGAAATTATCAACTTTGTGTCAAGAAAGTGGAAAAAGAAGAGTGAAATTGAGCCTTAGATCGAGGAAGAAAATTGCAACAAGATCATATAGACGTAAAGTGCTGTTCCAATTTTATCGGATATCACTGAAGAGATATAAACACAGAGTAGAATTGAGAAGAGCTAGGGTTTGATAGGTTACCTGCTTCCAAGAAGATAGAAACTCATAAGCCTTTGAGAGGACTCCAATTTGGGAGTAACAGCGGTCGCCATGGATGGATTCGAGAAGAAGCGAAGGAGAAGGCGACAAGAAAGAAGTAGGAAGAGGCGACGGAAACCCTGCCCTTTCTTGTCCGACTTTAGATTACCGTAGATTAAGAGAGAACTATTTCGAGGTCCCCTATGTTGTGCTGTAACTATGCATAGGTTTCCAAAACTATATTAAAGTCCATAGCGGGTTATTTGCAAATAACCCATTGTATTATGAAAATTAGCTTAATATAAGAGGGCTTGTTTGCCAAGAACGGCTCATAAGAATAGAACATGAGAAACTTGCAAAAATATTATTTCTATGGGAAGTACTTTGCAGTGATGTAACGTGGTTTTTCAACTAATCTCAGCAAATAGTTTGCCAAATTTTAGTTTCAAACTAGAGATGGGTTGTTTTGTGAACAACCTTCATAATAATTATATAATATTAAAATTGATAAGGTGTTCATTGGTAATTTTGGATTAAGCAACACAAGTTTGGGAAAATCTCAAAGACATTCTCAACTTTAAAAAGTTTCAAATGGATCATTCAATTTTTCAAATTGTTCCAAAATCGTCCATCGACTTCCCAACCAGTGGATGGTGTTAGCCTGCCATTTCAATTGAGAAAAATGCTCTCTCCCTCTTTTATCCTATTCCAACATCTTTTTAATCTATGTGCAGGAGGATGAATAATTCATATCATCCACTCAGTCAACTTTGATATATGTGCAAATTGATGAATAATTTTGATTATCCGCTAATCGCTTTGAGATCTATGCAGGCAAATGAATATTTGGAACATCCACAGTTGCTTGGAGATCTATGCAGGTAGATGAATATTTAGATTGCTTCGATATTTGTGTAGGTGGATGAATAATCCGATCATCCACTGATCACTTTGAGATCTGTGCATGTGGATGAATATTCGGATCATCCACGTGGTTGCTTGGAGATCCATGCACATGAATGAATATTTAGATTGCTTTGAGATTTATGCAGTTGGATGAATAATCCTAATCATCCAATGATCGCTTTGAGATCTGTGCAGCTAGATGAATAATCTTGATCATCCATTGATCATCCAGAGGTGAAAGAAAGACATATTTTATAACAATTTATTTTAACCTCCATTAAATTTGTTGGTGTTTTTTATTCAGGCAATTAGCTGCTTTGACAGTTTATGAACTAAAAATTGGAATTTTTCCCTCATGACCTCTCTGTTTCAACATTAATTTGCAGTCAAGTTATCTAATTCATTGTACTTACCAACTTTTTCCTTTGACCTTGTTCTTTTCCCTTTTTTCTGATTTGGTATTATTAAGTTATATATTTGCCATCAGCTTTCGTAACCTGAAGGCATGGAGCATATCTGAGGTGTTCTATGATGCATTAATGTCTCAATCTCCTTGTTTTGAACTTTTATATAAATTGATGTTGTTCAATTAGGTTTGGCAAACATTCATTCTTTTGACATCATTTTCTTTGGTAAGCAACCACAAGGAGACGGGTGAATTTATATCATGATTGCATCGGTTAATCTTTGCAATGCTATAGCCGTTCCGAGCCTTCCCATGCCCTGCTCCCATTCTCTAAGATTGGTTGCTAGACTATGGAAACAAAACCAAGTGAAAATTTATGAATTTTTTTTGGCATGCTTTCTTAAATAGCTTATATGCACTTTTTCTCTTTTTCCTTTTTTTGAGAATTAGGACAAGAAACCGGATTAAAGTTTGGGTGAGGGTGGGACCTGAACCCAAGTCATTGATATCAACCTCCAATGACTTTATCAACTCTATTGGAGGGTATGCTCTTGAAAGGTGTGAATTCCAAGAGAGTTTAGGCCCATATCCAATTCCATTATTTTTCAGAACTGAATGGAGTAAGTAGATTGTAGTCCAAATCAATTTCTATCTAATTTTCTTGGTCAGATATTACGTTCTTTTTTCTGTACACTGTGCTTTGTTTGAGATTCCTAATGAAGGAAGGTGCCAAAATCCACCACTAATAAATTATGAAATTATTAGATCAGACTCTTGATATAGCTAACAGCTGATCTAGCCAATTATAGGCAGCAGGTGGTCTTAAAAGACCCTAAGGATAGCTAGTTGAGTCAATAGAGACGTGTTGTTTATATAAAGAGCCAATAGAACTGGATGATCATGTCAGGGTTCTCCAGAGAGAGATCATTAAAAATGTTACAAGAAACAGAAAAAAAAAAAAACTGAAGGGTGTAAGCATCTTTGATAGCAATAATTCAATTTTATAATTCATTTAGCCTAAACGTTCGTAGGAGACAATTTCATAAAGCTCTACATACATTATTACTGAAACTTAACAGACTTGCAGGGAAAAAGGTTAAGAAAAGAAAAGAAAGTGAAAAAGAAATAAGGAGAAGCGTGCATTATCAATTAACTAGCAAACAATTTACCAGGAAATTGGCTATGATGCATAAGCCATAAAGAAAGATTGCAATAAGCATAGATCACCTTAAATTCTGAAAAATGATCATCCAATGATAACTCTTCACTAACCAGATCCATTAACCTATAAGACCCAAAATAGATGGTTAAAAACATGGTATGCCGAACCAGTCCGGTCAGCTACCGGTACGGCGGAGCCGTGGAAATCGGTACGGGCCGGTTCTGTGCTAGAGACGAAGAAGACCAAGAGAAAAAGAGAGCGCGGAGAAGAGAGAAAGGGAGGAGACCTGTGGCCGCCATTGGAGAGCCGCAGAGAGGCGGCGGAGGCCGGGGGGGCGACGGAGCCCGATGGGGGGTGGGGAAACCCGCATGGGCGCGGCGGAGGCCGAGGCCGCGGCTTTTTAATTTGGGGATTTTAAGTGAAGTCGTGGCCTCGGCCTCTGCTGTGCCCCCGCGGGTTCTCCCGCCGGGCTCCGCCGCCCCTCCGCGGCTCTCCAATGGCGGCCACAGGTCTCTTCCCTCCCTCTCTTCCCCGTGCTCTCTCTCGTTCTCTTCTTCTCCGGCTCCGGCCGGAAAGAGCTAGCAGGTTTGTACCGCCCGATTCCGGTATGAACCGGAACCATACCGGTCCGGTAGGCGACCGGTACGCCTACCAGTACCGTTACGGCGGACCTTGGTTAAAACATTTAAAAACAGAAACACTGCACCATAGTATCAAATACCAAACCATATAGTATACATAGCTTAATATATCAAACATATATTGTAATGTCCGGGCCCAATGCTTTTAGGGCCCAGTTGAAAGGTATTTGGGCCAGGTGGTTAGTGGGCCATACTGGCCCATGGATAGCAGCCCATGGAGGGCTGCCACCTCCCGCCTAAGGGCTGAAATGACAGGGCCCTAGCTGGCCATTGGAGAGGAGGCCTAAAACCATGCAAAACGAGAGCTCGCCACCTCTCCTCGTGTAATGGAAAAACCCAGCTGGCCTGAGGAAAGGAGGCAGCTGGTGGCTCCCGGAGCAAGGGTGAAGGAGAGGATGCCACCTCTCCAAGGGGTCAAATCCTAAGCCACATAATATAAACCCTTAAGCTTGCTAACCCACTGTTACTATACCCTCCTAACCTCTAACCCTTTGGAATACTGCACTAGAGAGCCGGACCTTGGAGCTGGAGGCTAAAGGAGCCCTGCAGCCCTACGAGAGGAAGGAGGGAGCCTGCAGAGGTGGTACTGCTCGACTACAACCGGCCAAAGCCAGGTAAGGGCCACTGTAAATAGGGTTTTAAATTAAGAAAAGAGGGGGGGAGATCCTCTGTGGGGTGTTCTCTCTGTTTCAACAGTGAAACAGAGGGGAGAAGACCGGCACGGGAAGACGGAAGGACCGTCGGACTACTGGTCACGGGCCGGACCTACAGGCCGCGGGCCGGCCTGAGAACGGCCCAGGCCCAGGCCCGACGTCCACCCGGGCCGAGCCCAATCGGACTCGGCCTGCGGGTGAACAAGGCGCCGCAGCCGAGGGCTCAAGGGTGGCCACCGGCCGCTGGGTTTGGCCGAGCCGGCAACAGACGCGGCCACGAGGCCGCCAGCCCCAGCCGAGCCCCTACCTCTTCTCCGGCGAAGAGGTGGTGGCGTTGTTTTCTTTAAAAAAAAAGGAGAGAAAAGAGGGGAAACGGAAGCAGAGGGAGAACAAAAAAAAAAGGGAAAGAGAAAAAGCTTACCGGACCCTTGAGGCTTCATCCTCAGACGGCGGCCTTACCTCGCCGTGGTCGGAGCAGATGAGGACCTCCCGGAGGAGATCCGGCCCCGGCCCCACCTCCCGGCTCTCCTCTTCTCCGGCATCACTTCGGAGGAGGAAGGGCTGACCTTCCATCCGCCGCTGCCCCGAGGGGAAGCTCCGCCTCGGCCGGTGGATCGAGGGAGCCTCGCCTCCCCGGTCGCCTGCGAGAGGAAAAAGAGGAGCCGGAAGGCGGCGAGGAAAGAGGAAGGGGGCCGGAGGAGGAGGCCGGGGGTTTCGGCCGGAGCGGCGAGGGTTCGGTGGGAATGAGAGAGAGGGAGAGACCGGAGGAGAGAGAGGGGAGCGGGAGACGAAGAGGCCGAAGCCTCTAGAAGCACTGAGAAGACCCTTAAACGGGTCTGCCTAACAAGTCGGATTCGGGTTCGGTCCGAAACCCGTTAGGCCCAAATAGCTTAAAATGGGTTTGGAAAAAACCAATAAAAATCTAACCGAGCCCAATTGAATGAAATGGGTTAAATTAAGCCCAAATGGCGTCAGATCTGAACCTAATTGAGCCTGAATGAACCTAATTGAGCAAATTGGGTTAAATCCGGACCCAATTAAGCCCAATTAAGCTGGGTCCGAACCCCATTCATGCTATAGTAATCTCAGCAGGCCCAATTAATTTTAAATCAGGCCCAGTTCAAGCCAAATTAAATTGACAGAAGGCCAAATTGGCTAGAGGAGGCTGGACTTAATCATAAATCAGGCCCAACCCTTTTATTAAAAGCCCAATTAACCCATGTGGACCCAAAGTGGCTTTAATTGAACCCCAAGGGCTTCAATTGGGTAAATTAAATTAGGCTAAGATCCTTGGATGGGATCCAAGCAAGTCCATGGTGAGATGAACTAAATTCTATAATAAATAGAGGATAGTGTGATTCTTATAATGTGGTTTTAGGAATCAAAGATCTGTCATCTGGACTTAAGGAATTGGATAACGAATTATCGTAAGTAACCTGTCCTAATCTTATTACATTTATGGATCATGTATGTAAGTAACATATCCTAATCTTATTACATTTATGGATCATGTATGTAGTAGCCTGTTCTTAATCTTCTATAGATCATATAAGTAAGTAACTTGCCTTAATCTTTTATGGATCATGTTATGTTTATGTCTTCTTACATGAAATATCAAGTATAAGTTATTTGTCCTCATCTTGTTGGATCATGTATGCAAGTAGCATGTTCTTAAATCTTAATATGAATCATGTGAGCATTAAGTTTATTAAGATTTTCTAAGTATTGTTCATATACATACTTCATGTATGGCATACTATGAAAAGTAAGCGACATGCCTGATTTCATAATTTATGGCTATGCATGCATCATGTTTATGCTGATTTTAAAGTATCATGCATGCAAGTTGATATAGTAATTGCATCTAGCTATGTGTACTGCTTGCAAGAGGTACCATGGGCTCTTGATGCTACGGGCTGAATGCAACTGAGCCGGCCTTGCCAGTGGCCAAGAATGACTGAGCCGGCCCCACCAGTGGCTGATAAAAAACTGAGCTGGGCCCGCCAGTGACCGTTAATGAATTCGCCCTAGCATCCAAGAGGTACTACTTGCAAGAGGTACTATTAATGGGCTCTTAGATGCTACTGATCGAATGCAACTGAGCCAGCCTTGCCAGTGGTCGAGAATGACTGAGCCGGCCCCGCCAGTGGCTGATAAAAACTGAGCTGGCCCCGCCAGTGGCCGGTGACGACTTCGCAGTAACATCCGAGAGTATGAACCACGGCATGCCGGGGGCACGGTTTTTATATGTGTATTTCATGAAAATTCTTGTTGACATAAAACACTGATTCGTTTACTCCATATGAATATTTTATCATGATGAATTGTTAGATAGTATATATGTCAGCTTCTCAAACCCTGCTAAAACATGTTTAGCATTTTAGTTGATCCGATAAGATTATGCAGGATTACTTACTGAGCCGTGTAGCTCATACCCGTTTATTTACATTTTCTTTCATATCCTCACCAGTGATCGCCATTGCAACAGGGCTTCTTTATTTTTGGGAGAAACACATATACCTTTTGTGTACATAAACTATATAGAAGTTCTGTATTTTGTATCAACCAACAGGTTGTACTGCACTTATTTTAATATATGAAAGTTTGACTGCTTTTGGCTACCTGTTACCCATGTATGAGGTTGCGTGCTATTGTGGGCGGTAGTCGGCAATAGCACGGCCGTGTCACGGATCCGGATCCGGGGCGTGACATATATTACTGAAATAGTTGCCAAATGTGATATCTAGTACCATAATAGTCTAGATAAAGGCAAAAACATAACATAAATTAGGGGTGCAATTGAACCGAGCTGAGTCGAGTAGCTAGAGGCTCGAGCTCGACTCGATTCAAAATACTCGAGCTCGAAACTCAACTCGAAATCGATCGAGCCTTAATAATCCAAGCTCAAACTCAACTCGATCAAAAAAAGGAACACTCGAGATCAATTAGACTCGACTATAATATCAGCCGAGCCATACTCGAGCTTGAGTTCGAGCTCAAATTTGAGCCTTAGTGATAATTAAAAAAAATATAGTTAAAAGTTAGGAGTTAGGTCAGATTAAAAAATATATAAATATTATATTTTAAAATATTAAATTACTAATATATATTATAAATAAGATATAATATTATTAAAAAAATATATACTCGACTAGGCTCATGAGCCATTGAGTCGAGTATTTTGCTACTCGAGCATGACTCGAAAAACTAGTTGAGCTACTCGAGCTCGGTAATAGTCGAGTTGAGCCGAGCTTGGACCCAAGTCAAGCTCGAGCTGCTCGGCTTATTTGTACCCCTACCATACATTGGGAAGACCATTGGCTGCCAAGAAACATGAATTATACATAAAGGGCAAGTAAATCAGCAAGGCTTAAACATGTTTTTCCAGGTCATAGATTCAAAGATTGTGTTTGACTAAGAACTTATGCACTACGCACATGTGCAAGTGACTATGATGACCTCAAAAACAAAAAGACGGAATGTTTTGACTGATTATTTGTCATATGGCATCTTATAAGTCTAGAATCACCAAGCCGAAGTGGTACTCCAGAATAGAATAGTTAGGACCAATAGGTCAAGAACTAAAATATTATTTATTTTGCCTGCTTTGATCAACTAGCATTTAATGCAAAATAGTGTCAAATAAAGGCATAACAAAAATATGAAAAAGTTTGCAGAAATGAGAAACCAAGGTATCAGGTACAACCACTCAAATCCCACAGTTGATATAACCCAGTTTGTTGTCTAAGAATAAGGTGAGATATCAGAGCTAATGGTGGAGAAAGAAAACATTATAGGTACAGATCAATATCTTCAATATGCATTAAAGCACCATTCAAAGCCATTAAAGACTTGCCAAGAGGAACCATTTGCTGATTCACAAGTATTTCATCCTTAACAGAATCATTAAGCTGCATATAGCTTAAGCATATGTTAGCTGACAGAAATAAGAAAGATATCATCTATGCCTACAAATTTAACGAATGTCTAACAGAAGCTTGTACCTTCATGCGAGATAATGAAGCAACTATACTAGGAAAATTTTGATTAATTTCTTGCATTGACTGTAGAGGGTCTGATGCATGCACTATCCTTTGTGCTGTTTGATGTCCTAAACCTGCAGAAAAGATAACCAAACTGGTCAAAAGTGGGCATAAAAGATCTTCAACTAAAACTCAAACCGACCAAGCACCGATAAGATGCTGTATACAGCTATTATCATGCACCAATCATCACAACCAATACCCTTCAATTCCCAAAAGTTTCAGCATGTCTGATATTGTTGATGATAATAAATAATCTCTGAAAGCCATTACTCAGTAGTAACCTCTGGCTTGCGTTCCTGCAGTTGCAAAGATAAAGTAAAACAGAATGTAAGAATAGAATAAATTACAAGGTTAAGTCTCATCTACATGTGAGGCTTTGGGAACAAACCAAGATTTTGGAAAATATAAATCCTCTAACTTCTTGACTGAGATCCTCGGTCCTAGGATCTTCTACAGTAACACCTGCAATACAGACATAATTATATGAATCTTTTCTTGATGCATAAAGGAAGCAAGATTTTCAAAAAATAATAAAAATACAAAAGAAAAAGCTCCATTTCTTAATGGCTGGCATGATAATAGCCAGTGTTGTCCATGCACATATGCACACAGACAGACAAGTGTGCATGCATGTGCTAAGGCACGTCTGTGCATGTCGTCTATACGGAATATACATTAATACATGCATACACACGTACGTGCGCACATATCTGCGTATGCACATAGGCCCATCGCAGGTATAAGCACACCTATCAAATAATGCATGCATGCATGGAGCTCTTTCAGATGCATTAGTTGCATGGCACAGGATTCATAGTCTCAAGCTGGTCAGTCTGGGGATAGAGACACCACTTCCCACAGGGCAGAGCTTTGCCTAAATGTCACTGCAAGACAGTGGGTTCCAAGTGGGCTGTCCATGGTGTTTGGCTGACCAAAAATCAAGACTGCTAACAATTTTTGAGCAATAACTAAAGAGTAAAAGTGGCATGTCCTGAATTCTTCTAAATATATTTTCTTCATACTATAAGATAAAATTATTTTTTTGCAAAATAATTCTCAAAAGTTAATCACCTATTACACACCTGCAACTTCTAGGCCATTAGATCATTTCAACATATTAAAGCAGCATCAAACAGACTTAAACAACTAGGGGAAACCATTCAATTAGAGATTGTTTATTCTGTGGCTTTGTTAATGGCAGCTTTTAGGCTTAAATAATAACAATTTAACATAGACCATGATCAGATTTTACTAAGAGATGCTACAGCATTTAAATTTCTAGTATTCTCTGAAATTGCCATCACTTTGGTGAATTAAAGCTTCACATACACCAATTCATACTGACACCCATTAGTGTACTTATTCCATAATATATATTATGACTTCAATGGAAGTGCAGCATTTTCGCTAGTTAGTAGAAATCAAAATTCTACTGTGACTTATGGGTGAATTAAAAAGTGTATTTAAAACACAACCATTCTAAATAAAGCGAATAAAGAAATGATAGAGTTCAAATGTGATAAGCAACAAGGTCAAGGCACTGTTTCTTGAGAGTTTTGCAGAAACTTAAGCACAACATATATGAGAAGTGAGCAATCCAACGACATCAGCTAAAATGCAATCCAAAGGAAAGCCTGACCCAAAAAAAAAAATGATTGGTCTAAAGTGGCACATCAGTTGGAGCAGCAGGTTGAACTGGTGCATAAAAGAGCACAAATTAAAGTATATCTATCATCAAGTCAGCAAGCAGATATACAAGAAAAAACCTATGAAACTTCAATGTCATAAAAAAAAGTCAGTTGTTGCGAATTTTGGATAACACTAATAAGGAAGGAAAAAGCCAACATTTGAAAATTAGGCATATAGCATTTTGCTGAAAGTTCTGCAATGACTTTTCTTTACTATGCTATCATCCATAGCTTTGTACTCCATGCTCTTCAAAGCAAGTTCCACACCCTACCCACCCCAACTACATCTGAAGAACCAACAGCACTACAATAGCTGCTCACTGCTTGACATCCAGAAGGCAATACAGGTCTCACTACGTATTTAATTTTTCCCTAAGAACAACAGAAAACACATTTAAACAAAAAATAAAAAGAACAGGGCAGCAAAGTTCTGACAGTGGATCTAGAAAGAGAGTAAATATAATGGCTAAGAGCAGACAAACTGAAAAAAGTTACCAACATAATAAAGGAAACTGTATGTTAAGTTGTTTTCATTTCGTGAGAATGAAATGACTAATAAAAAATAAGTTTCAAGTCCACATAATGGCAAATCTGAAGGTTGGGCCTCAAACTAATAGATAAGAATGCCGTAATTATTATACTAAAAAGGCATTGCAAGATACGATATATGATATCTATGAGTAAACAAAAGGAGAACAAATCGAGAGTAAAAAGAACATTTCGAGTCAGTACAACCCAGTAACAGGCAGAACCAGCTGGTGCTGGTCCTGTCCTGGTTGGAACTAGTCAGCATAGAATCGTACCAACCAGGTTGCAACTTCTTGGCAAAGACCCAGGTACCAAGGGCATCCCAGGTACTGGTGCCTCACTGGTCCAATCAAGGAAGCCTGGCTTGCTTCCTTGGTTCATGCTTTGACTACCCATTTCAGCTCAAACATTGATTTCATGTCCTTGATCAAACATGCATCAAAAAATTTCTATTTCCTCATCAGTACTTCTTTCCCTCTCTATTTCCATTGACTAACATGCTTTGACTACCCTCCACCCCTATCTCTTCCTCATCAGTACTTCTTTCCCTCTCTATTTCCCATAAATTTCTATGAGTTAGTCATCCTATGCAGTCACTTCAACCAAACAAACATCAAAAGTTTCATTTAATCAAGTAATTGTAAATCTTCCATGATATCACCAGATGTGCTACATTTCATTAAAATTTGACGTAGAAAACTAATGAGCATGTTAAGGACACATCAATGGAACAACCAGTGAGTTTAAATTTTATTGAGTGATCATATCTCATGCAAGGAAAGAGATTGGTTTTGCAGTTTTTTCTTAACAATGTGTATGTGCCAACATTGTTAATTGCAATATGCCATCTTATTCTGAGACAGGAATGTGTTCACTGCTGTTCATATAAAATAAATAATGGCTCATTAGTTAATACCTTTTTTTTGATGCTTCCACCAAGGTAACATGAAACTCTTTAAAGCATTCTGGTCCAAGAGCTCCATATAGAATAGCAACTGGACTGGTAATACATGAACCAAAACATATGAGATCAAAATCAAAAAGTTCAGGCTACTCAGCAGATCCCACAGCTCTGATGAAATCCAAATAAACATATAACCTCACTATATAACAAGGAAGCAAAAAAGATCAACAAGAGTTGCAATAACAGAAATAGAAATACAACAAAGACACAGAAAAGGTGGATATGACTTACAGTTTGGCTGAAGTGTCAAGCCATGAAAGAAGTTCCATAACATTAAACAGTAGTCCACTACCAGTATCTACCCAGCAGCAACTTTCTCCAGGGCTTCCCGGGTTTCTGCTTATGAGAAAAGGCTCTGCCTTGACTCTTGAAATTGGCTCTGACGAGTCTCCCATAACATGCTCTGAGTTAGTTTCATCATCAGAAGGATAAGAAGATAAGGAATCCTCCGCCCACTGCCAATAGAGCCACTAGTCTAGGAGATGCTGACCGAAGCATAAGAGAAAATACAAAAACTGATCCCAAGGGTTCACTTGGAAGAGAGTGCCCATCATGGACAATTTTGTGAATGCAGCATTTGGTTGTCAAATATCTGGTTCCAGCCAGAGATCAGTAAACTCCCAAAACAGGTTTTTCCATTCTTTATAGAGCAATTCTCTGTTGATATATGTCGTAATAATTCTTTAGTAACCTATCAAACTGAAGTGCTCCTTAACCAAAGAACATACAAACTTAAAAAACAAATAACAAGCAAACTAGTACTTCAATGCCAACAATGCGTCATACACCAGTGCCAACAATGCAAGTATAAACTGAAAGCAAACACAAAAATTATCATGCAAGAGAACAACACAGTCACTGATTTCTCAGTTACTCATACCTTTACTTACCACCAACAGACAGTTCTTGGCTAGGGCAAGCATCCAGATTCCATCAGGCAAGCCTACTTTTTGAATTTCTTTGGAATTTCATTTGTTCAGGCAGGGGAAAAGAAAACCTTAGTCCCCTACATTTGATAAGTTAACTGTTACACTCGTACCGGCAGATTTCCCAAGTTTTCTTCCTAAAATAAAGGGCTATTCTCGATGCCAGATTCTCACTAACACCATTTGCAATCAGAGATGCATAAGTTCAGTTCCAACTCCTTGACTTTCTTTACAAAATCAGAAAAACTCCATCTTGTAGGCAAGATGAAGTTTATCGTTGGCGACACAACTTACAGTTAAGAGAGGAAAACATCAATAGAGGATCAAATAAAAGTAGCATATGAATTTTATAACTACATAATGGAGGGCAGGCCAATCGCTCCCTAATAATAAAAGAAGATCAAGTATGTTTGTATCCAGCGAGCTCCAATCCTTTCTTCCAAATAAAAAATCAACAAGATCTTGACAATGTCATGAATTCAATTATTTAGCGAAAAAAGAACAAAGAACAGATCAAAGTAACATTCAAGATTTACACATCTAATCAGATACCTCACTTTCCAAATTACGAAATTTCATCTTGCATATTATATCCAAAAGGAATCTAGAAAAGTAACGCATTAATGTAAAAAAGATTCAAGAAGAAAGCCACCAGGCTTCCAACAGCAACGGAGTGCCGGTCCACTTAGCCCGGAGCGAAACCTGGATGGTCTTCGGCCGACGGTTCTCGGCGCAACACAAGTCTCCGGCGAAGCTTAGGACGAGGAGGAGAGAGTTCAAGAACGCCACAGAAACCCTAGAACGGCGACGGAGCTCCATGGCCGGATGAATCTTGGGAAAGAAAGCTCCCACACGCGTGGAGAAATCCGATCTTAGATTCGATGTAAGGTAGATATCATCGAGGTTTCTTCGCGAGAAAACAATCGAAATCTAGGGTTAGAGATTTTTTTATCCTTCCGTCTCCACCGACCGGAGGGCGTGCGGAGTTCAGCATTCTAAAGCATCTCATCGATCATAACGGTCATTATTTTTTATATTTCTGTTATTAGACATATGAGGCAATGCAAAGGATCTAAAATTGCTATGGCAGTCACCATAAAATTAAAACAATTAACAGCCGTTATTTTGAAGAATAATAATGTATGAATAAAAGAGGGAGTTGTACAATTTAGTGTATATAAATATTTATATATATCCTTTCTAAAAATAAATCAAGATTATGTTGAGTGCTCTCTATATTTTATCAAACCAGTGATCATATCTACATAACCATTAACAACCATCCATACCATCTTTCAGTGAGATGCACATGAAGTAGTTTAGTCAGTTGTTATTCTTCAATTTGCAATCCCCTTTTGTTCCCTCAATTTTTGTCATTTAACATATGACTAATTTCTACGGTCATCTTTTGTTCAACAACAATTTTTCATCAATATAATACAATCTCTTTTATATGAAAAAGGAGCGGAAAGTGAAGTTTTATTCCAGATTTTTTTTTATAATAATAGCAAAATTAAGGTTATAATTATTTTTTTGAATAAAACTATAAGAAGTTGGTCACTAGGGATAACTTTGTTTCAAGTAAATCCAATATCTAGTATAGGAAGAGAAAGTGACCTCATTGCTCACTAATTATTGATGTAATCTAAATCGGTATTCCTATTAGTTCCTACAAAGGATAATTAAGTTTGGAGACAAGATTTTGTAATTTTTTTAAGTAAGACAAAAATACAAAAATTGGAAACAAAAAGATTATTCATTTCTTTACTTTTTTGTAGAACTTTCGTACACAATAAAAGTGAATAAGAAAAGTGATGTATTCAGCTTTGGCATAGTAATATTAGAAGTATTAATGGGAAGGCATCCTGGCGATCTTGTCTCCTCTCTATCATCATCAGACGCCCAGCAGATGTTATTCAATGATGTGGTAGATCAATGTATCTCACCTCCTACACCTTATATGGTAAAAGAAGTGTTGTTGCTGGCTATTATAGCATTTTCATGTATGCGTGTTATACCACAAATATGGCCAACCATGCAAAGGATATCTCACTCATTCATAAGTGGCAGCATTCCAACTATTCACGAGCTATTCAACTCAATAAAATTATGTCAATTAGTGGAATTTTTAACATAGGTTTAGGGCTTAAAAGCTACAAAAATCTTATGTAGCCCTTTCATGTCGCATGGTATAAGTTATAGTAATTCTTCTATTACTTGACTCTATCAAATGTTTAATTCTTCTATTACTTCACTCTATCAAATGTTTATCCCCAGAATCTATCACGATAACATGCAATCATGAGCTATAAACATCTCAACTTGATAATAAGAGTCGGGAACTTAGCATATGAGATGGATCTGAACCATGCAAAGGGAGGAATATTAAATAGATAGAACTGTACTCCTTCAAACTGAGCCGTAGAGTTAGCATCTGATTTTGGGAAGACTCTTGGGTGGGTTCTATGTTATTGTCTACCCTCTTCGAGGATCTTTACTGCAAGCTGTGATGCGTAATTCTTCGGTTGCCTCGCAATGGAGTTGGAGAAACCTGAGATGGTACAATAGGCTGCGCTCTCCGCTCTCCCTTCCCGAATCAAGTCAAGTTGGAACACTCGAGGCCCTTCCTTCTTCAATCAAACACTCTAGAATTATAGTTTTGTTAGTGTGGAAACTCTATAATTATATCCACAAACTGATATAAATGTGCATTCATGCATTTGTTTATTTATATAAGATGCGATATATAATCTGCTAAACCTTGTATTTTTTCCAACTCGACAATCATTGGGGACTACCAGTCAGAAAACACCTCACCGAGACCTAAGGACATACTTGATCTGTCATTTGTCACACTAAAGGTTCCTTTTGCAAATATACTCTTGGAAATTGATTGGGAATTGTTAGGAGAAAAACCCAAAGTCATATATCCACAGAGGCGCTCGGCCGAAGAGCGCCGACCGAAAAGCTGCTCGGCCAAGAAGTGCCGACTGGAAAGCCACTCGGCCGAAGAGCGCCGACCGGAAAGCTGCTCGGCCAAAGGATGCCGACCAGGAAGGCACTCGACTAGAGGGCGTCGACCAGAGCGCGCGCCAAGAGGTGCCCCACCCAAAGCTGCTCGGTTAGAAAGTGCCGACCAAGACAGCGCCAAGGCGCTCTGCTAGAAGGTGCTCGCCTAAAGGGCGCCGACCAGGAGTACTTGAAGCAACCCCGCCACAGGGCGCCCCATTGGGCGACCAGCTCGGCTCGGCACTCTTGCCGAGCCGATGCCTTAACCAAATGTTTAACCTCCGCCTAAAGTCCAAGGGACTGACAACTCCTACGGCTTTGCGACCTGCCACTATCTCCAAGCCATCAAGGCATAAGATCTTCGCAGGTATTCGGCACGACCTGCCATTAATGCACGAGACTCTCTCAAGTCTCCGATGCACTCAGTCATTTAATGAACACGGCCCAAGACGATCTCCGGATCACTAAACCATCAGAGCGCATGGCTCTACCTGACCGCCGGTTCATTCGGTAATAAATGCACTTACCATCCACAGACCCCAGGCCCGCTACGGCCGGCGGTTCAACCACTCCAACAGGTCCGATCGACCGTGACAACTCCCTGGTTCTGGTCTGATTCGGCCTTATTTTCCACCACGCCATTAATGGGCCAAATCGTGCCCAATTATCACATAACAGGACAAACCTCATGTCACCTCCCAGGTAACCGAATCCTCCTATAAAAGGGAACCTGGGGGGAAGAGGAAAGGGGGACCAAAAGCAAGAGAAAAAAAATCCGGAGCTGGAGAGAACCCTCCTAGACCGGGGGAAAAAGGAAGAAAACAGCACAGACACAATTGAACACAAGATTCTGTCTTCTCCACATACTCTCTCCCCTGCTCTCTCACATACTTGCCCCCTCTGACTTAGGCATCGGAGGGCCGGCGCCGGGGAGCCCGGCCACCGGCTTTTTTGCAGGACAGGACAGGACTGGACGCACCACCCCTCTTCGGACGCTCCCACGCCCCCCGGCGGAGGACGCAGCCAGCCGGCGCACCGCCGTCCGCCCCTGCAGCAGCGGAGCTCCTCCTTCCCTGGCTTCGCGGCGGCCCCCGGGTCCAATTTCCAGCAACAGTTGGCGCTAGAGGAAGGGACCGAGTTCGCTAACCATGAAGCTAAGAAGCAAAGGGGCTTCCAACGCCTCTCGACGTCCTCCACCAAGCCCAGAATTGTTCCGTTCGGAACTCACCACCCCCGGTTGAGCCAGCACCTCAAGTTCAACCGGAACAATTTGATGCCCTGGTGCAGCAAGTGCAGGCGTTGGCTACCGGCCGTCCAAAGTTTGCAACCCAGGGGCATCCCAGCAGCACCGCCTCCCCCGGCTCCAGTTCAACCGGAGCCCCCTACAAGCGGGCTTCCTCTTCGAGGTCAGGACTCTCAAGTCCAGGCCTCCCTCTGGAGAGAGCACCCAGTCAGAGATCACGGAGGCTGGCCACAGCCTTCAGAAGCCGAGTCGGTTCCAGGGCAACCTGCACCCAGAGGAACCGCTGTAGCGATCCTCCAGAATGATGAACTCGACAAGAAGGTCGAAAAGCTGGAGCGCCAAATCCAGGCACTCCACGGGAGAAATCGGGACGTAACGGCGACTTCGAGTTCAATACGAAGTCGCCCTTCTCCCAGGAGATTGAAGATGAACCGGTTTCCCCTCCGGTTCAAGATGCCCCAGGTGGAGCCTTACAACGGCAAGGCAGATCCCTTTGACCACCTGGAGAGTTACCGGGTCTTAATGGCCCTACAAGGAGCCTCGGAAGCCATGATGTGCAAGGCTTTCCCGGCGACACTCCGAGGACCAGCCCGGCTTTGGTTTACCGGGCTGAAGCCAGTACTGTCTCTTCCTTTGGAGCAGCTCGGCAGACAATTTGCTGGCAACTTTGCCGCCAGCCAGCCCCAGCGGCGGACATCTGACTCCCTCCTTGATATCAAACAAAAGGAGGGAGAATCCTTCAAGGAATACTTGGACCGGTTCACCGCCGCAACATGGGAAGTCCGGGAGCTTGACCAGTCAATCGCCATGTTGGCGCTGAAGACTGGAGCCCGGTCCTACAGATTTCTCTTCTCGATTGAGAAGAATTTTCCAGCGGACCTTACAGAAATGTTCGCTCGAGCCCGGAAGTATGCCAAGGCTGAGGAAGCCGTGGCCGTCAGGCGGGGCGGGACCCGAGCAGAACCCAAGAAGAGGCGCCGTGAGGAACGCAGCCGACCCAGAAGCCCGTCTCCACGACGAGCTAATGAATCCGCCCCGCGAAAAGTCCACCCCGGTTGAGGAGGACCGCCCGCAGCAGAGGTCACTCCGCCCGAGGTTCCCACTAGCAGGCCCGTGCACCTGAGGGAGGTATGAAGAGTATACTCCCCTCAATGCTCTCGGGCTGAAATCCTCATGGAGATTGAGAGTCGGGATTGCATCCGGCTCCCCCCTCCAAAGCCAGACACCAGAATCCGGCGTGATCTCCGGAAGTATTGCCGTTTTCACCAGAGATCACGGCCATGATAACCGAGGATTGTTATCAGCTCGCGAATGGAGACGGAGCACTCATTACGCCGAGGGGTGCTTGATCGCCGTTGTACAAGGCCGCGGTGAAGGAAAGAAAGGCCAGCCGAAGGAGCAGCACAGCCTGAAGGTTCTAAGCCAACAGGCCCATCGCCAGGCGATCATCAACACTATCCGAGGAAGGACCTCGGCTGGGGAAGCCTCAGGGGAAGGAGCCTCCTCGAAGCGCCCGGCGCACCTCTGAAGCCATCTCCTTCTCAGATATGACGATCTAGAGGGAGTCGAAACTCCCCATGATGATGCCATGGTCATCTCCATGATCAATAAATAAATTTGATGTTAAAACGCATCCTGGTTGATAATGGAAGTTCGGCGAATGTTTTTGTATTTGATGGCTTATTGTAAAATGGGGATGACAAAAGAACAGCTACGGAGGATGAATGCTCCGCTAGTTGGATTCACTGGGGATTCAGTCCCAGTAGAGGGCGAGAATCGGACCTTCTGGTCACAGCCGGGCTCGCCCCTCGTGAAAGTACCGTGGGTATGAGGCTTCCTTGTGATACGCCTGCCCTCGTTACAACGCCATCCTTGGAAGGCCAGGACTCAACGCCCTCCGAGCAGCGGTCTCACTCACCACCTGCTGATGCGATTCCCACCAGCCAGGGATCGTGAAGTCCGAGGGGACCAATGGTGGCAAGGCGATGCTACCTAGCGACCCACGAGGCAAGACGACCAGCCGAGGTGCCCGCCCCAAACGACTGACCAGCCCTCAACTGAAGTTATGGAGGCACGGGTCAACCCCCAAAAGAGCGGGTGGAGCCTGGTGAGTTGTTAATTCAAGTTCCTTACGAGAGAACTTTTCCGAGCTAACCGTGCAGATCGGCTCTGGCCTTGGCGAAAACGAGAGGAGTCGCCTCGTCGACTTCCTACGGGACAATATGGATGTCTCGCCTGGTCGCCTGTAGATATGCCGGGGATAGACCCGGAGGTCATGGTCCACCGGCTTCAGGTGAAGCCGACCTGCAAGCCCGTGCGGCAAAAGAAGCGAGCGCCGCCCCTGAGCGACAACGAGCAGCAGCCGAGGAGGTCGGCAAGCTCCTTGAAGCCGGTTTCGTCCGGGAGATATCCTACCCGGAATGGCTCGCCAATGTGGTCCTCGTCAAAAAAGCTAGCGGAAAGTGGCGTATGTGCGTGGACTACACCGACCTGAATAAAGCCTGCCCGAAGGACAGCTTCCCACTTCCCCAGCATTGACCAGCTCGTGGACTCCACCTCGGGTCACGAGCTGCTGGCATTCATGGACGCCCTTTTCCGGATATATCAGATCCGCATGGCGCCAGAAGACGAGGAAAAAACAGCCTTCATCACCGACGGAGGAGACCTACTGCTCACAACAAGTGATGCCATTCGGTCTAAAAAAATGCCGGGCGACTTATCAAAGGCTGGTCAGCGGATCTTCAAAGACCAAATAGGCCGAAACATGGAGTCTACGTGGATGACATGCTGGTGAAAAGTAAAGGCGGCGCAAGACCACATAGCCGACCTCAATGAAGCATTCTCCACACTCCGAAAGTACAGATGAAGCTCAACCCAGCTAAATGTGCTATTCGGGTCACCTCCGGCAAATTCCTCGGCTTCATCATTACACAACGAGGAATCGAGGCCAATCCAGAGAAAGATCCGAGCCCTCCAAAGATGACGCCTCCCAGGACGGTCAAGGAGGTACAGCGGCTCACGGGCCGAGTGGCAGCCCTCGGAGGTTTATCTACCGCTCGCCGAGCGCTGCCTTCCATTCTTTGCAGCCCTCAAGAAGCCGAAGACTTTTTGTGGTCGGACGAGTGCCAGCAATCTTTTGAAAGAGCTCAAGCACTTGCTGGCTTCCCCCTCCCCTACTCACGAAGCCCTCAACAGGGTGAGCTCCTCTACTTGTATTTAGCTGTCTCCCCTGTAGCAGTAAGCTCGGTCCCTGGTCCGAGAGGAGGGGAAACTTCAAAAACGGTGTACTACACCAGCCGGTCTTAAGGGATCTGAGACCCGATACTCCCAGCTTGAGAAGACCGCCTACGCTTTGGTCATTCAGCTCGGAGGCTCCGACCCTACTTCCAAGCTCACACAGTGGCTGTGCTGACTGACCAGACGATCAAGCAGATCCCTGCAGAGATCAGATCGTGCGGGTCGGATCACTAAATGGGCCATTGAGCTTGGGGAGTTCGACATTGAGTACCGGCCCACGACCGGCGATCAAAGCACAAGCACTCGGCAGACTTTATAGCCGAGTGCACCATACCAGATGAGGTCGAGCCTGAACCTGAGCCACCGTTGGAGCAGACCCCCGAGTTTTACATGGGCTCTACAATGTCGATGGCTCTTCAAACTCGGGGGGTAGTGGAGCAGGATTTATTCTCACCAGCCCGGAGGGGGTGGTCGCTGAGCAGGCCCCTGCGCCTCGGTTTCCTGCTTCCAATAATATGGCGGAGTATGAAGCGCTCGTCGCCGGGCTTAAGCTAGCCAAAGAGCTTAGGAGTGAAGGACTTGAAGGCCTTCAGTGAATTCCCAGCTCGTCGTCAACCAAATTGTGGGCGACTTTGAAGCTAGAGACCCGACCATGCAGAAGTATCTCCAGAAGGTACGGGATCTCGCCTCGACCTTGGACTCTTTCCACATCCAACATATTGCCAGGTCGGAGAATCTCAGGGCGACCAGCTATCAAAGCTGGCGTCCTCTCGCATGAGCGAGCTTCCCAAAGGGGCAGTCCTGGAATATCTCCAAAAGCCCAGCACGGACGAGACCAGCAGACCCTCTGCACCGAGCTCGAGCCAAGCTGGATGGATGGACTCATCAGCTATCTGCAAGACGAAACTCTCCTGCTGATGTACGAGAGACTCGCCGAATCAAGCGCCTCGCCACCCGATGCATACTATACGAGGGAAAGCTCTATCGGAAATCCTTCACCTCTCCCCTTCTCAGATGCCTTCGCCCAACGGAAGCTAATTATGCCCTGCGCGAAGTCCACGAAGGAATTTGTGGAAACCATCTGGGAGGACGAGCCTTGGCCCATAAAATTCTGCGCCAAGGGTATTATTGGCCACACTCCAGAAGGATGCTATGGATTTCGTCAAGAGATGCGACCGGTGCCAAAGGAACGCCAACGTTCAGCGCCGGCCCTCGGCTCTTTTGACTTCTATCAGCTCCCCTTGGCCTTTTGCCCAGTGGGAATTGACATCCTCGGGCCATTTCCTCTGGCCACCGGGCAAAGGAAGTTCCTGGTCGTCCATCGACTACTCACTAAGTGGGTGGAAGCTGAGCCCCTCGCCCGGATAACCGAGCAGAAGATGCGGGATTTCGTTTGGAAGTCCATCATTGCAGATTCGGCTTCCCCGCATCCTTATCTCTGACAATGGTCGCCAGTTCGACAACATCCATTTTAGAGAGTTCTGCTCCGAGCTTGGCATTGACCACCGCTTCACCTCGGTCGCGCATCCTCAGACAAACGGAGAAACCGAGGTAACAAATCGTACATTTTGCAGGTCTCAAAACCAGGCTCGACAAATCCAAAGGACAATGGGTCGAAGACCTATACAATGTCCTGTGGCTTACCGGACTACGTTCCGCGTCCCCACCGGCGAGACTCCCTTCAACCTGACATATGGGACGGAGGCCGTCATCCACTAGAGATTGGGCTCCCCTCTCCAAGAGTCGAGCACCACGATGCTAGCTCCAACTCTTCGCAGCTCAGAGGCAACCTCGACTTGATCGAGAAACAAGGGAGGTCGCCCGAGTGCGTATGGCGAGGTACCAACAAAAGACAGCTCAGTACTACAACGCCAGGGTCAAAGTCAAATCTTTCAGACCAGGGGACCTTGTCCTAAGAAGAGCTGAAACCTTCCGACCAACTGAGCGAGGGAAGCTGGCCCCGAATTGGGAAGGACCATACCGAGTCACGCGCATTCGCCGCCCGGAGCTTATCAATTGGAGTCTCTAGATGGGACTCCCATTCCGCGGAGCTGGAGCTCTGAAAATCTCCGCGTGTACCACCAGTAGAACCCTAAGGGGTCCCTCATTATTCAACCATTAAATTTCATCTTATGAATTTCACTCTATAAATTTCATTTCACGATAAACTGATGGTTTGCGGACTTATTCCGAGCTCACCAATTTTCTTGATTATCCATGGCATCAGGTTTATTCTTCTTCCCTAACCACGGTTGGGATGCCCTGATACCTCGGGATGATGGAGTACCTGCGTGGACTCCCTGAAGATGTCCATGAGTTTATGGTGCGCTCTCCATCAGCGAGCTCGGCTCGTTCTCCTACCCTGGCCACGGTCAGGATGCCCCGAGACGTCGGGACGCCCCGGTTACCGAAGCTCGAGGCGTCGAGACATGAGTAGCGGTCCTCTCTGACCGGACGAGCTCGGCTCGTGCTCCATCGACTATTGAGTAGCGGTCCTCTCTGACCGGACGAGCTCGGCTCGTGCTCCATCGATTGAGTAGCGGTCCTCTCTGACCGGACGAGCTCGGCTCGTGCTCCATCGACTATTGAGTAGCGGTCCTCTCTGACCGGACGAGCTCGGCTCGTGCTCCATCGATTGAGTAGCGGTCCTCTCTGACCGGACGAGCTCGGCTCGTGCTCCATCGACTATTGAGTAGCGGTCCTCTCTGACCGGACGAGCTCGGCTCGTGCTCCATCGACTATTGAGTAGCGGTCCTCTCTGACCGGACGAGCTCGCTCGTGCTCCATCGATTTGAGTAGCGGTCTCTCTGACCGGACGAGCTCGGCTCGTGCTCCATCGATTGAGTAGCGGTCCTCTGACCGGACGAGCTCGGCTCGTGCTCCATCGATTATTGAGTAGCGGTCCTCTCTGACCGGACGAGCTCGGCTCGTGCTCCATCGATTATTGAGTAGCGGTCCTCTCTGACCGGACGAGCTCGGCTCGTGCTCCATCGACTATTGAGTAGCGGTCCTCTCTGACCGGACGAGCTCGGCTCGTGCTCCATCGATTTGAGTAGCGGTCCTCTCTGACCGGACGAGCTCGGCTCGTGCTCCATCGATATTTGAAGCGGTCCTCTGACCGGACGAGCTCGGCTCGTGCTCCATCTATTGACCCTCTGACCGGGAGCTCGAGCGTCGAGATGCCCGGTTCACCTCGGGATGCCCCGATACGTTGGGATGTTGTCTTTATTGGCCAAGCAAGCTCGGCTCATTCTTTACCGGCTTCAGCCAACGAGCTCGGCCCGCTATTCCATTTCTGGATTTCTCTGCCGACGTCCTCGAAAAGGAGTCCGAGCAGAGAAGCGTCCTCAGTCGCCTCGGCGCATGGACGCATACGGTACAAGGTACCCATTTATTTAATGTTTTTTACATTATCTATTCTGCTTCTGGATTTCTCTGCCGACGTCCTCGAAGAACGGAGTCCGAGCAGAGAAGCGTCCTCAGCGCCTCGGCGCATGACGCATACGGTACAAGGTACCCATTTATTTAATGTTTTTTACATTATCTACTCTGCCTCTGGATTTCTCTGCCGACGTCCTCGAAAACGGAGTCCGAGCAGAGAAGCGTCCTCAGTCGCCTCGGCGCATGAACGCATACGGTACAAGGTACCCATTTATTTAATGTTTTTTACATTATCTATCTGCTTCTGGATTTCTCTGCCGACGTCCTCGAAGAACGGAGTCCGAGCAGAGAAGCGTCTCAGTCGCCTCGGCTCATGGACGCATACGGTACAAAGGTACCCATTTATTTAATGTTTTTTTACATTATCTATGCGTTGCTATTACCATTGGTTCGAAGAACCGAGCAAATGGAGCTCGGCAAGCTAAAACTTAAGCTCAGGCCCTAGAGCCCCATATCCTCGGAACCTAAAATAGATCCGAGCAGAGAAACATATGCTACAATAGACAAGTTTCCCACACATGAATATTCATTTCAAAAAGCTCGGAGGCCTAGTACAAGAGCTCGGACCCGGCCTTAACACAGTATAGAGGCCGCTCCGGCTTACAAAAAGCGATAAAAGAAGATAGGAAAAAGGGGAAACTACACAAAGGGCTCAGGCCCGGCGACTTCAGGAACAGCGGGCTCTTCTGCGGCCGAGGCCCCCCACGGTGCTTTAGGAGCTGCCTCGGTGACCTCGAGAACGATCTCGCCTTTCTTCAGCTTGACTCCTGGCGCGGTCCGCCAGAGGTTGGAACCTCTACCTCCGCCTCCGCTTCTGGGTTTTTCGACCCCCAGCGCCTGGTTGAAGCAGCGCTAAGGTCGAAATCTGGGAGAAGCGCCGCAACTGATTGCGGAAGTCCCTTGAAGCCCTGATGAGACCATTGACGCCTTCCTCTTCCATCAAGTTGCGAAACTCTTCCGATTCACGGAGAGCTTGACGGCGTCTGGGGCCTGCTCCCGGGCCTCCTTCTCCCGAGCCTCATGGTAGGCGGCCCTTCCGCCTCCAAAATCTTTATTTCTCTTTCGAGATCCGCGACGCAAGATTGCACGTCAAGTAGACGGATCTCGAGATCTTCCGGACCTTTATTTGAGCCTCCCCCACCTCCTGCTCGGCGTATTAGCGAGCGACGATTCGGCCTCCGTCCGGCGGGCCTCCGCGGCGCGCACTTCGGACCTTAGTCAAAGAGTGCGCGCCCTTCTCCTCTTCAAGTTCGGCGACCAGAGTCCCGAACCTCGTCTTCGGCCGCCCTAGCTTCGCTTGAAGGCACTTTCTGTTCGGGCCTCAGACGCGAGGAACTTTGTTTCGGCCTCCTCGCGCCCCCTTTGATGCCTTCAGGCCGGTCCCGATAGTCCTGGATGATGTGAATCATCGTCTCGGTCTCGTGGAGGCGCTGCAAGAGGGGACATGTAAGAAACAGTCAAGCCAAAACACATTTGCACAGAGATAAAAAGCTGGACTTACTCGGATGGAAGAGCAAATAGCGGAGTCCATGAACTCGCCCGTAGTTCATGGATCGAATTTTGGCCTGGTCGGCCGGGGAGCAGCGCGACGCGAAGAACTTCGCGCGCCACTTGTACATTATCGAGGGCCGAGTCGCCCTCGAAAACAGCCCATCCAGGAGCGTAAGGCCACCCGCTCCTGAGGACCCGAAGGACCCGCCAGACCGGCTTCAGTTGGCCTGGGTGCGGCCGACCCCGTTGCTTCTTGGCTATTCCCCGGCTCAGAGCTGGGGAATTGGGGTCGAGTAGACGGCTGACCGGACCGCTGCGTGGTAGAGGTGGGGCGTGCGAGCGCCAGATCTGCTGAGGTCCTCCCTCCCTGGTCGGAATTTGGAGCTTCCCGCCGACCAGGGACTTGCGAAATCGGCACCGGACACGGAGGTGCCATCGTGGCTCCGCCAGAGCCCACGCCCTCTCCCCGACCAGCCTCAGGGCGCACGGGGCGAGAAGCGCGCGCCTCAACAGTTGTGGTCGTCGAGGTCTTCGCCGAGGTCTTTGCTTTCTTCCTCGGCTCGGTCGGTTCTCCTGAGAGTTCAGCCGCCCTCTTTTGGAATCGGGCGTAAAGGACTTCGCTCTTGGTCACCATTTTTGCGATGTCTGCAAAGATGAGCAAAATTAGAACATTAGAACAATAAGGAAATAAGAAGTTGCTGTAACTATCCTTACCCTGAGGACGTGCCGAGCTCAAGCCCACGTTCACCAGGGCGTCCTCGCTAATGAGGCCGTTCAGCAAAATCCCGTCCCCAAGGCTGCGGATGGTATCGAAGATCTCCTGCTCACGCGGAGAAAGCTGGGGGAGCCTGTTGATGGATTTAAGTTGGGCCGGCCTCCACCTGGGGTCAAACCCCCAGGACCGTTCGGAACCCAGGAAGAAGAATTTCTCCTTCCAACCATGAATGGATGAGGGGGCACCATGAAAAAGTGGACGACCCACCCGGAGGGCGATGTAGAGCCACTCCCCGTCTCCCGGGTTCGACTTAAAAATAAAAAGTCGCCGGAAGACGTTGACAGAGGTAGGAATCCCCTGTAGTAAACACAGTGATAGGAAACCCATCACTGCCCTCCAAGCGTTTGGAGTGAGTTGCGCCGGGACCAACTGGCATACCGCCAGCAACTCATTCACAAAGTTGTGAAGAGGAAATCGGAGGGCCGGCCCAGAGTGACTCCGAGTGCACTCCGATTCGGCCTACCGGAGGATCGGTTATCCGATCCCTTCGCCTGGCGGGTTCCAAATGGAACCCGTGAAGAGGGAAAAAACCACTCTTCGGTCATCTCGACCTCCAGGACACTCATGGTGGATACTACTTCGCTAGGCAAAGAACCCATTACAAGAGAGGGAAATCAAAAAGAAGGGGGACCTGGGAAAGACGCCGGAGAAAAGGGACTTCGGACTAAGGAAGGCTGGGAGAATAGGAAGCTGGAAGCAGAAGGCAATAGAAAGAGGACAGGGGGCCGGGGGAGAGTTTATATAGACCTCCCCAACGGCCCGGATCAGCGAAGAAAGCGCTGCGTCCTGGTTAGATGATAACACGTGTCGGCCTAAAAGACAGAACGACGCATTTAATTAGGGCTGGCGCTTCGAATGTCGAAGCGCCCCATCGGATCGTGCGGAAAGGCATCCGCAATCGAAGATCGTGCGGCCCCATCATGAGCCCACGACGCGAGGACGCTTCGTAAAAGGTGTCCCAATAATGAGGCTCTTCGGGAAAGAAGAGACGCCGCCTATTAAAGGCTCCTCGAAGCGTTCGATAATTCAAAACGCACAGTAAATCAAAATTTTCGGAATTCGTGATGACCCAATTAAAGCTACTTCCCGCGCTCCAGCTGATAGCCAACTGGAGCTCGGAAGTCGGGGGGTAGTGTTAGGGGAAAAACCCAAAGTCATATATCCACAGAGGCGCTCGGCCGAAGAGCGCCGACCGAAAAGCTGCTCGGCCAAGAAGTGCCGACTGGAAAGCCACTCGGCCGAAGAGCGCCGACCGGAAAGCTGCTCGGCCAAAGGATGCCGACCAGGAAGGCACTCGACTAGAGGGCGTCGACCAGAGCGCGCGCCAAGAGGTGCCCCACCCAAAGCTGCTCGGTTAGAAAGTGCCGACCAAAGACAGCGCCAAGGCGCTCTGCTAGAAGGTGCTCGCCTAAAGGGCGCCGACCAGGAGTACTTGAAGCAACCCCGCCACAGGGCGCCCCATTGGGCGACCAGCTCGGCTCGGCACTCTTGCCGAGCCGATGCCTTAACCAAATGTTTAACCTCCGCCTAAAGTCCAAGGGACTGACAACTCCTACGGCTTGCGACCTGCCACTATCTCCAAGCCATCAAGGCATAAGATCTTCGCAGGTATTCGGCACGACCTGCCATTAATGCACGAGACTCTCTCAAGTCTCCGATGCACTCAGTCATTTAATGAACACGGCCCAAGACGATCTCCGGATCACTAAACCATCAGAGCGCATGGCTCTACCTGACCGCCGGTTCATTCGGTAATAAATGCACTTACCATCCACAGACCCCAGGCCCGCTACGGCCGGCGGTTCAACCACTCCAACAGGTCCGATCGACCGTGACAACTCCCTGGTTCCGGTCTGATTCGGCCTTATTTTCCACCACGCCATTAATGGGCCAAATCGTGCCCAATTATCACATAACAGGACAAACCTCATGTCACCTCCCAGGTAACCGAATCCTCCTATAAAAGGGAACCTGGGGGGAAGAGGAAAGGGGGACCAAAAGCAAGAGAAAAAAACCCGGAGCTGGAGAGAACCCTCCTAGACCGGGGGAAAAAGGAAGAAAACAGCACAGACACAATTGAACACAAGATTCTGTCTTCTCCACATACTCTCTCCCCTGCTCTCTCCACATACTTGCCCCCTCTGACTTAGGCATCGGAGGGCCGGCGCCGGGGAGCCCGGCCACCGGCTTTTTTGCAGGACAGGACAGGACTGGACGCACCACCCCTCTTCGGACGCTCCCACGCCCCCCGGCGGAGGACGCAGCCAGCCAGCGCACCGCCGTCCGCCCCCTGCAGCAGCGGAGCTCCTCCTTCCCTGGCTTCGCGGCGGCCCCCGGGTCCAATTTCCAGCAACAGGAATATATGTAGCAATTAAGATGTCAGCTTTGTTCCTTAGTTTGGAATTAAGTTATATCATTGCCTAACCAATATTCTGTTATAATGGGCATTGCATAATTGTACAACGTACTATTGTTATATAAAGCCTAGCTTGCTGCTTAACTCCTTTCTTTTTGTACAAGCACATGGCGAACGCAGGGAAAATCTGGATGATGCTACGATGTTGCATCTATCATCTTTTGATATCTTGACAGGCAGATGGAAGGGAAGGGTTGGCTGCAAGTGAATATAAAATGCATGGATAAGATTGAAGTCTAAAGGAAGAATAAAGGCAATTGTAGTTTTCTGGATGCTGTGGTGGTGTCCGAGGTTGTGAGGAATGACAAAAATGCTTTCAGAGTCCCCTCAAGTATTAACACTTCCCATAAATGACACTTGGATTTCCATAGTTCTTGTTGAGTTTGTGCTGGAAGTGATAAAGGCATTTGAAGAAAAAGTTTCTCCGAGTGGGCGTTTTATTGCCATACGGCCACCGTTACATGTACATAGTTTCAGATTTTCGCCGTTTCACCTTCACTTATCCGAATAAATAAGCACATGTACTCTTTATTCTAATTCTCCCACAAGAAGTAGTAACCTATACGCATAATCTCCCTTCTGGCGAACACAAGAAGTTTTAGGTCCTTAATTAGTTTTCCTCATGTATACATCACCTTCTTTGTTAGGTGCTTAAGCATCCCCTAGTCCAAGATCTTTCCCTTATGGATTGTCCCAAGCCTTTTGGTTGATTTCGGCTTGTTTTGTTGCATCAAATCCTTCTCCTTTTCCTACCCTTCTCTTTGTCACTCATGCCCCTCCCGTGCATACCGCTTCCTTTAGTCTCGCCTCTAATTAACCGATAGCCCTATCATGCTTACCCTCAATTTCTCGATACATCCTTAGCTTCTACTCTTTTCCTAGTATCCATAATGAGAGTCTTTCTCGTGGTAATGGTTCCTCCAGCGAATCCCTTATGGCCAGCTCCCTTAGTTAAAGGTCATTATCACATTAATTGCATGGCACCTCTTCGTTATGTTTTCTTATGAATAAATTCTACATAGTTCTAGTGAAATATGAAAGCTAGATAAACAGTTTGCTTTGTTTCAGCTGTGCTATTAAGACATAATTGACGATTCAAATTTCAACTAAACAAAGTCAGATTCCTTTCAAGAGTTGTGAGTCAAGAAAATAATACTTTAGGCGGGTAAATATGCATCTTGAGAAGCTAGATCGCATCGTTAGTTACATTGATTTTTGGTAATTTTGAATTATTATTTTCTAGAGTTGGACCAAAATCTGAACTTGGGATTGGGCTAGGATATGGGTCATCTAAACAATAGATGCATGATTCTAATTTCACCAAACCAAAATTCTTGGGAAACTCTCCTAAGAACTGGTGAAGCTCGAAGTTAGCACCCTGGCCCTCTTTAAGTGATAGCTCCACATATCTCTCGACCCAGGGCATCAAAGAAGACCCCTGAGAAGGTGGGTTGTTGGGGGCCCACTGTAGCGGGGGGTGAATGGTGAAAGAAAGCAAAAAGGAAACAAAATCTTGCATTAAAACCTATGAAATCTTTCAGGAACACTACATAAAAGATGGTACACCAAAATTATCAATTTTTTGTCAAGAAACCGGACAAAAAAGAGTGAAATTGAGCCCTAGATCGAGGAAGAAAATGGCAACAAGATCATAAAGTTGTAGAGTATCATTCCAATTTTATTGGATGTGCATGAAGAGAGATCGACATAGAGTGGAATTGAAAAAAGCTAGGGTTTGATAGGTTATCTACTATTTCGAGATTCCCTAAGTTGTGCCTGAATTACACATAGGTTTCCAAAACTATATTAAAGTCCATAGCTAGTTATTTGCAAATAACCCATTGTCTTATGGCAATTAGCTTGATATTAGAAAGCTTCTATGCAAAAATTGGCTCATAATAATCGAACATGAGAAACTTATAATAATATTATTTGAGATCTGTGCAGGTAGATGAATATTTAGATTATTCAAAATCTATGTAAGTGGATGAATAATCTAATCATCCATTGATTACTTTGAGATTGGATCAACATCCAAATCATCCATGCAGTTGCTTGGAGATCCATGCATGTAAATGACTATTTAGATTGCTTCGAAATCTATGCAGTCGGATAAATAATCTTGATCATCTACTAATCATTTTAAGATTTATGCAGATAGATGAATATCTAGATCATCTTGAAGTCTTTGAGATCTGTGCAGATGGAAAATATTTGGATCATCCGAGGTTGCTTTGAGAGCTGTGCTGACACCATCCCCTTCTTCCTCTCGAATCGCCTCATCTTCTCTTCTTCCTCTTTCTCCATGTTACCAGAGGCCGATGGAGAGCACATGCAGCAGCACCGGCATGCCTCGCATGGCACCATCGGTGCATCACTCCCCCGTTTGTGGTGAATCCCTCTCTTTTTCTCAATGTCTAGGGATCTCCATCTGCTCAAACCCTAATTTCCCCACATTTTCCCTAATTTCCTCTAATCTCTCGATCTCCAACTCCGAATTCCGCCCCAATGATCCATAGCCTAATTTCGACCTCCCTTGCTGCCTTGATACATTCTCATCCTCTTGCCTCTGTTGGGTGCAAGACTTGGATTACCCTCTTGACTCTCTCAATTTCGGCATCCTCTTCGACACCATCACTCTAAGTCAATATCTTATGTCTTCTCTATGTTTATTTTCTCCTGTATTTTTTTTGTAGGATTATTAGTCAATAAGGAATTGAGAGGCAGCACTCACTTCTTGCCAACGATGGTTCGCCAGATTCCAGAGGTGAAAGAAAGACAAATTTTACATCAATTTATTTTTACCTCTATTAAATTCGTTAGTACTTTTTATTCAGGCAATCAACTGCTCTGTCTGTCCATGAACAAAAAATTGGAATTTTCCCCTCTTGTTGTCACCTCTCTGTTTCAAGGTCCATTGTCATTCTTGCAAATATTTATGCTGGGGCAGGTCATTCTTGCATGTCTGTAAATCCTGTTTGCTAGATGAGACATGTTTTAAACTTTTACATCAGCATCTTGCTATGCATTCTACCAATTTAAAAGATGAGCAAAGAGAGGTAATAGATTGTTCCATTGCGCAGGTTCATAGATCCTTTTTAATATAGAAAAATTCACTTTTTGCACCTTACTGGATATTCGTCTTCAGAAAATTCCTCAGGGTTAATAGGAACCGTTTCTTTTATGATGGAAAACCAGACGATTGCTCATCATTCACAAGGTTTTGAAGTTGGCGGTGGTATAGAAAGATGGATGGCTTCTCATCCTTCAACAGGGTTTTCAACATTATAGAGGCCTTGGATGATAACAAGATCCATTGATGTGCTAAGTCTTGTCAGACCCCATGGTACAAAAGAGACTATTCCCTAGGGTTTTGGCACCCGAGACTAACTTTATCTGTGCTTTATCAATCATTTTATGGAGTAAGCATTATTATGCATAATATTGATAAGAGACTCAAGATGGTAGAAATTAAGTGGACTGAATTTGGGAAAGTGAAACAGCCATACAACAGTGCGGCAATATTTTGAGAATCTTTCTGCAGGGGGAAGAACAGACATGAAGTCATCCAAAATCATTTATCCATTCAATATGAATTGTAGGCTTCCATCCAATTTTTGGTATATAACTGCTAGTCATGGCTTATAGCAAGATATTCTTGGAACGACATAAATTTGAGCTGTTATGGACAAAACTCGGACTGCCGTTTTTCTCCTGTCGACTGAACAGCCAATACTTATCAATTATCATGAACTGCTCTATTCTCTCCCTCTCAGTCATTCCCTGTAGCATAAAAAGTGTGAGTGCATATATCTGTTCGACAAAAAAGTATGTTGTTTGTGAAAGCGCTTTTGTTACAGCATAACAAGAATTTACTGCCAAGCCTATGAAAATGCCAAGGGACCTAAGTGGCATGAGCTCACTATTCAACTTGAATCCATCGCATTCAATGCATGGAATTAATTTAACATGGTACAATTATTTGAAAGTAGCAATCCAACTAAACGCAACTACTTCATATGCCTACGATGGCTAATGAAATTTTTGGGATTCAGAATTTTTTCTCCCCAAGATCTGATTATTATTGCACACCCCAAAAGGAAGAGTGCCGCTACTATCCCATTATATGTAAAGCAAATAAATGATCAAAATGGCTGGAGAATTTGATGGATGGCTGCGATACAACTACTGATTATCAAATGAGAAGTTTGATGCTTGATTTTTCAGATCATTTTTCATTTTGGATGACTTAAAAAGATAAATGCTTCAGATAGATTTCATATACTACCTCAACCAACTCATATTTGACGTGCAAAACTAATACCACGTGTGCCTCCCCAAAACTAATACCAGTTCTTAGAAATCCAATGACTGCTTATGTGCCCTTGAGAGAGATGATTGCGTGTTTACTAGGAGCATAAAGAGTACGGCTTGTTCAATTGTTCATGCAAGAACTTGGGAATTAAGCGGGAAGCAACCCACATAGTTCCAAATCATTTGCCTTACGAATTCATTACTTTTCAGTACAAAGACCAACATCAAAAGTTCAGTAATTTACGTAATATCGTTTTTGAAGCAATCTAGGTGGTGATAGTTTTGGAGTCAGCCTAACCTTTTCAGCTCGGACTCCTGCTCGACCATGCTTAGTGACTTAGCCTTTTCCAATTTCCTTTACCTGGATTCGACTAGACAAAGCCCACTCTACTAAGATTAAGACGTCAGTTGCCGAAGGTGATCCATTTTAATGCCCATGTCATTATTCCATTGATTGTTAAATCAAAATCTAAGAGAACTTCTTCTAGTTGGCTCAGGTTCACTCTGGGAAGATTGTGGGTCTGAGTCAAATAGCTCGGGTAGAACAGGTCTGTGTTTATTATTTGTGTCTATCATCAAACCAAAAAAAAAGAGCATCATTTGTGTAGAAAGCCTCCGAGCTCTTGCAGCAGGTTCACTACAGCTGGGAGGAGAAGGGGCAAGAACCAAAGATGAGAGCAGGAAAACCTCATCCACTTCATGGCTTGTTTCCTTCCAAGACCTCGGTAAATCCGGTAAACATTCATTTTTGAGGCACATGAGAATCTTGAAAGTTAAAGTCACGATGCTCTGGTCTTTTCTTGGTTGGTGGGAAGACTTTGACTTGGGGAACCTCGGTTGGAAATATATGGCGAGCAGGTGGCAAGCTTTTTGGAAGGATACGGAAAGCAAAGAAACCGTGTTACAAGGGCTGATATCTGGCCCCTGTCAAAGTCCAGACGTTGTCCTCGTGATGGAATGCAAGAGAGAATTGCAAGTAGATGGTGGACTTGCACTGCATACTGTTTTGTAACACATGAGCAATAGTAATGGATAGTTTACCAAAACAAATTACAATCATGTTCTCCGAGCTATCTAAACTCTTCATAATCCCATTGTATGCATACTCATCTCCAACGCCATTCTTAGAAATAGCTCGGGTAGAACAGGTCCGTATTTATTATTTGTGTCTATCATCAGAGGAAAAAAAAAAAAGAAGCAGGTTCACTACAGCTGGGAGCAGAAGGGGCAAAATATGAAGCAAAGATGAGAGCAGGAAAACCTCATCCACTTCATAGCTTGTTTCCTTCCAAGACATGGGTAAATCTTGAAAGTCAAAGTCATGATGCTCTGGTCTTTTCTTGGTTGGTGGGGAGACTTTGACTTGGAGAAATATATGGCGGAACAGGTGTCAAGCTTTTTGGAAGGATACCGAAAGCAAAGAAACCGTGTTACAAGCTATCTAAACTCTTCATAATCCACGAGAATCACCAACAGATACACTATCTTTGCATCTTCGCATGAACACATTTAAATATAAAAAAAGTTTGCTATTATTTTTACTTGCTAGTATTCTAGTGAAAGGTACGATGAAGCCGTCAAAAATGAATTTTTAAGGTCTCCTGCTAAAGCAAATTAAGCAAACACAAATTCTGGAATTTGTCAGGTTATGATCTGAGACAAAATAGACTTTGCACCAACCATTGTAGATCTTATTACAGCCACTAAAAATAGCAATGTCGATACATTAGCCAGTAAATGATACAGGAAGCTCAGCGGCTGCGTCCCAAGTCCCTAAGAATTTTGTAAAAATGTTACTTAGGATTGAGGCAGATGTCCTAGCTACCATATCTTTCTGTGAATTTGGAAACCATCTAATATCTAGAATACAAGATGATGCGAGTCTAAGATGATCGCACAGAGCTATTTAATTCAGCAGATACAGGATTCTTTTGCGACTCTACTAGCCTAGAAAAAGCCTGTTTAGCCCTAATTTTTATATCTCGGGACCTAGAGCCATTTCACCATTGGGGCCATTCAATATTGATATGCCCATGTTCTTATTTAAGATTCCTCGTGCCCTCCAACGTTTCTCTAATAACTTTGCCGTTTGAAATTGAGATTAGCCTCTCAGTGACAAAAAGCCCCAACTGTAGAGAAAGCAGCCAGCGATATGATAGCACTTTCATAGCTAGGGCTGTTAACGAGCCGAGCCGAGCCCGAGCCTCCGCGGGCTCGGCTTGGCTCGTTCTGTAAAATTCCAGACTCGGGCTCGGTACCGAGCTCTGTATTGAGCTCGGGCTCGAGCTCGCTTGAAACAGCCCGGCTCGGGCTCGGGCTCGTAAGGCTCGTTTGCTCGAGCCCAAGCCTGCCCCATCCCCATCCCCATCCCCATCCCCATCATTCGTCGGAGGAGAGAAGAATGAAGGAAAGAAAGAAAGAAAGAAAGAAAAGGAGAAGAGAAGAAAGAAGGGGGCGGCCACGGGCTCGGCCGCGGGCTCGGCCGTGGGCTTGACCGCGGACTCGACCGCAGGGGAGGGAGTACGGTGTCGTTATCGTCGTCGTCATCGGGGGCGGAGAAGGGAGAGCTGGGATCGGGTGTACGACGTCGTCATCGGGGGCGAAGAAGGGAGAGGAGGAGGCGACGGAGCTTCTTGGAGAGCTGGGATCGGGTGTACGGCGTCGTCATCGTTGTCGTCCTCGTCGTCGTAGCTGTCGTCGGAGGGGAGGGGGGCATCGGCTTCGGGCTTGGGGGCGAGCTGGCGAGGAGAACGAAGAAGAAATCGAGAAGAAAGGAGGGGTTCGGAAGGTTCTAGAGAAACCGAGAAGAAAGGAGAAAAAATTAAGAAAAGAAAAATGGGTTAACGGGTTGAGTCCGAACCCGAACCAATCCAATTCGATTTAAAGAAATTAAATGGATTTAGGTTAGCTCGGGTTGGGTCTGATCTAAATCCAACTGGGTTCAATTAGATTGGGATTTAAATTGATTAAGCCAAATAAAATTTAATTGAGTTGAGTCCAAGTTTAATTGGGATCCAATTAAATTGTTAATTGGACTGAGCCCTCATTTGGACTCGTTTGGGCTCATGAGCTGCTCGGGCTCGGATTTAAACGGGCCCCATTTTGGGCTCGGGCTCGTTTGACTAACGAGCCGAGCTCAAGCCGGACTTTTATCGAGCCGGGCCCGAGTAGCTCAGCCCGTTGATAGCCCTATTCGTAGCAAAGGACACTGCCATGTAAATTAAGATAGCACACCAAAATGGCGTGAAACAAAATAGCTTGGGTTAAAGAAAAACCCAGACTGCAATTGGCTCAATTATTCTTGATTGGCTAAACCTCCATGGGAAGGTATGCCTCATCTTTGATTAGCATTCCTTGAAGATAAATTCCGCCCAACTTAACCCATCCTAGAAATATCCAATTGAACCCAAGAAAAAAGTCATTGAGAGCGGACGACCATATAGTTGATCAGACAAATAAGCTAGACCTGACCCAAAGCAACCTGTCCTCCAATTGAATAAGATATGTACCCAAAAAAGGCATTATCCCATTATTCGCCTTCTGAGGAACAACGGAGGAGGTGAGACACATCCCGCCAAATTTATTAATCAAAATGGTATACATGATTTTTGACTGATTATTGAAAAAAGAATAATATAGACTTGTTTCTTGACTGGAAATCTATTCTGCGAGAATTACAGGATTTCAATCATGCAAATGTTGCTTGTCCTATAACTTTGGTATGGATTGAATAAAAGATAGTTGCTTATGTGTAAGTTGATTTTGTCGATCATATGAATTAAAAATCTCCAAATAATTTCATCAGCTTGATGAAATGAAACTACCACAGGCCAACCATCGTGTTGGGTCGCAAAATCACTAAAGGAGAGGGTAGGACAGCGAAGCAAGCAGTTGTGCAGGACAGGTATCGCATGGTACATGCTTCATATCAAAGTCAATTGAAGCTAATCAACCGAGCAACATGCCCCTGCGCAATCACCAAAGCTAATCAGGGAATGTATCGCATGGAAATCACTAAAGCTGGATGCCACATGCCCCCGCATGTAAGAAGGCACCCAATCCTCACCTCAGCACCAATCAACTGAGCCAAAAAAATATCACCCAGCACTCTTGGAGTTTCCTAGAGCTCTATGGATTCCAAGCCCTTGCACCCGTAAGTAGGGGTGGCAATCGGGTCGGGTCGGATCATAAATGGGTCGGTTATATGTAGGTCGGGTCAGAAAATCATAAATCTGAACCCGACCTGTTTATTAAACAGGTCCGAAATTACAACCTGAACCTGTCATGTTTAATAAACAGGTAATTCGACCCGACCCATTTAACCTGTTTAATAAACAGGTAACCTGTTTGCCCGATCCGATCCGATCTGTTTAACCTGTTTGCCTAATCCGACCTGACCTGTTTAACCTGTTTGCCCAACCCGACCTGTTTAGATTCGTTTAACCTGTTTAGACATGTTTAACCCGTTTAACCTGTTTAGACTTGTTTAACCTGCCCAACAGTTAAACGGGTTAAACGATTTAAACGGGTCAGACATCTAAAATCTGTATCCGACCCAATTAATAAACAGGTTAAACGGGTCAACATGTTTACAACCCGAACCTATTTAGGCCAAACCCAAATCTGTTTATGGCAGTTCGAACACGGGTCTGGTTGGTAGGTCGGGTCATATTTTGCCACCCCTACCCGTAAGCCAATGCTGATCTGGCTCTTTGACAGTAGCTTCTGACAAAATACAAGATTTCTCCGGATCCCTACTTCCAGCAGAACAATGGAACAAGTCCATCTACCGCACTCTATATTTCGGAGGCTTCCATTGGGCCTATTGATGGATTCTACAAGATAGAAGATTTCACATGCTTATTTGCATTCATTGCTCCTTGTTGCACGTAAATATATTTTTTATAAATTCTATTTTCTCCCGCTATCCTTCTTCCTTCTTCCTTGTTGCACGTAAATATATTTGTTGAATCCTAAGCGAGAGTTTTGCTCCATTGAAAATCCACCCTTCAAAATTCACAAATCCAACAACTCAGTTCTTGGTCTCTCTCCAACTACACTTGCATTAGGTACAATATCACCTGCGCAGAGGATGGAGGCCGAGCTGCATGTGATCACCAGCATCTCTCACTCGCCTCCATCTTCGATGCAGCTACTTGTTTGGAACAATCCCGCCTACCATACACACACTTTCCGCTCTCACTTTCCTCTATCTCTGGTATAATCACCTTTCCGGCAACCTGCCCCTTGCTCTCGGTAGACTCTCTAACCTGACTGAGATCAACCTCTCTTCGAACAAATTCATTGGTGAGATTCCTCCTTGTTTCTTCGCCAACTCATCTCCCCCGAACTCATCTCCCCCAAACTCCCACGAAGTCTGCTTAGTAGCACGTTGCCTATAGAGATTGGTCGCCTCAAGAGTCTACGAAAGCTTCATTTATCTGAAAACAATCTCACTGGTCCGATCCCTCCGGCCCTTCATAACTTGACCAATCTATGATTCCTATCCCTTTATGAAAATCAATTCTCTACTCATATCCCTTCGTAACTTAACCTCTTGGATCTAGCAATCTCATACAATCTAAAAAATAATATATAAATTAAGTTTGGAGATAAGATTTTGGCATTTTTGTTAACTATGGAAAAAAATTACAAAACTTTGTCGACATTACACAATCATCTTTTGTTCAACAACAATTTTTTCATTAATATAATACAACCTCTTTTATATGAAAGAAGAGTGGAAAGTGAAGAGTTTATTCCAGAATTTTTTTATAATAATAGCAAAATTATGGTTATACTTATTTTTTGAATAAAACTATAAGAAGTTGGTCACTAGGGATAATTTTATTTCAAGTAAATTCAATATCTAGTACAAGAAGAGAAAGTGACCTCATTGCTCATAATTGTTGATGTAATCTAAATCGGTATTCCTGTTGGCTCCTACAAGGCTTTGGCATGGATGATCATAGTACGTACAAGCTCTACATCATATACCAATGAAGACCCATGCAAGCATGTGATCATTAGTTCTATATTGATTATGTGTTGGAGAGATCTTAAGTATTTATATAGAACCAAAAAAGTCAAATAACATTTTTCAGCTATTTTTTGGATAAGGTTTTGGATTGTTGCAAATGTATGAGCATGGACCTAAGCTATAGTCTATATGAACTATGAACACTGCAGCATCGACCCTTTTGGAGTTGATCACATGTTGATCAAGATATTTGTGATTCGATTTGACTGAATTTGGACCCTAGGTTGGCAAAGACGTAAGAGCCTAAATGGAAAGACGTAAGAGCCTAAATGCAACAACACAAATGTGTGCTTAGTTCCACATCGATTATGTGTTAGAGAAATCTTGGATATTTATATATCACCCATAAATCTAAATAATACCTTCCAACTAGCTTTTTGAGCGAGGTCCCAGGCTGTTACAGTATTGTACTGCAAAAACTAGCCTAAGCCAGTCCAACCAAACTGACTCGATCGGGCAATAAAGGGGCAAGCGGTGTAAATAGGGCTGCCATTATGCCATGATAGCCCCGTGGCTTCGGGATGGCATCCCGACGGATTCGCCACCTGGGCATCTATTTAATCAAGGGGCGAGGCACCACTATTTCTCCTCCCCTACCTCTGGTTTGATGGCACTAACCCGCCCCTTTCCTTGGCTTCCTCTCACCATTGAGTGCACCGCGACTCCCTCCCTTCAGTACCTTGCCCTGCGGTCACGGTGCATACATCAAGGCCACATTTGGGCACCACTGCATGACTAGCATTGAGGCCCCTCACCAACCTTTTCGACCCTATTTTGAAGTCTCGCCAAAGTGTCTCTCTCCTTTGATTTCTCCCTCACCATTGAGCCTCATTATTGCCTATCCCTCCCTCTTTTTCCTCGATGGTAGGGTTTGATCAGCCTCCCTCTTTCTCTCTCTCCTTAATGGTTGACATAGGGCCGACCCTCCTCTATTTTCCCTCTCCCTTATTTTTTCTTTGGCAGCCCGAACTTCCACATCGCTGGGAGCCACAATAGCCTCGATTAGCTTTGGCATTGTAATATTAGAAGTCATAAAAGGAAGGCATTCAGGTGATCTTGTCTCCTCCTTACCATCAATAGATGTCTACTATATGTTATTTAGACATGTGTTAGACCAACATATCCCATCTCTTGTAGCTTCTATGGTAAAAGAAGTATTGTTGCCGGCTATGATAGCATTTGCATGCAAAAGTATTCTATCATAGGCACGACCAACCATGCAAAGGATATCTCACGTATTCATATGTGGTGACAGTCCAACTATTCACGAGCCGTTCCATTCAATTAGATTATGTCAATTGGTGGACTTTTAAATATAGATCTAGTATTTAAGAAGTACAAAAAACTTATGTAGTTCTTCAATGTTGCAAGTATGAATGATAATAATTCTTCTGTTACTTCACTCTATCAAGTATTTGTCCTTGTAGAAGTTACATGGAGTCTATTATAAGATATGCAATGATGAGCTAAACTTCTCAACTTAAAATAAGAGGCAGGAACTTAACATATGAGATGCATGTACACCAAGCAGAGGAGGAATAATATATGGATAGAACTATATTCCTTCAAACCACTGTAATCTCAATGGCTGGCCTATGGTCTTCTCTAACCAGCAGTCTAAATCTCAATGGATGGCCTTCTAATCTTCATGCGCTCCGGACAACCTAGAGAAAATCAAGCCGTTAGATAGGAAGGCTTGGAACGAGTGGGCTGTGATTGGCATCGTGCACCCCCATGTGGTGCACATGGCGTAGGCTCACTGCACCCAGGAGAAGGGGAAAAACCTCATCCACTCCATAGGTTGTTTCCTTTCAAGTAAACATTCACTTTTGAGGCAGAGCAGAATCTAATGAAAGTTGAAGTCATGATGCCCTGTCCTTTTCTTGGTAGGAGGGGAACCGATTGGGTTGTGCCGCATTGACTTGGGTAAACCCTTTTTCTTGGTTCACACAGCACTAGTGTTCTGTAATCAAATAAAAGACAGCACTAGTGCTCAAAAAAGGAACAGCACTAGCGAACAGCCCAACAATAGTCGTGACACAGATTTGAAAAATTAAACAATAACTAATGACCAGATAAAAACAGGATTAGAAGGATTGAATTGGCCTTCTTCCTATCCAATCCAAATGCTCGCTTTTCGGGTCTATAAATAGGGCTCTTGAATCCCCATTTCGGTACCAACCACCAGAACTAGAAACCACGTACGTACGGAACACCTAGAGAGCCGTATTAATTATGGATCCTAATCGTAGGCAAATTCAATACCAATCCCTCCCTCTGAATCATCTATCAATTAGCCTTCTCCTGCCATCCTTCCTCCTTCTTCACCACTCATCAGCAACGGCAGTTGCTAGGGCCGCTGCTGCTTCAATCATTGAATCCCAAGCGAGAGTTCTGCTCTATTGGAAATCCACCCTTCAAACTTCACATGCCCAACAACTCGGTTCTTGGTCTCTCTCCAACAACGCGTGCATGTGGCATGGCATCACCTGCATGGAGAATGGAGGCTGAGCTGTGATCACATGCATCAGCCTACCTCGTACGGGCTTGGTAGGTAAGCTCGACAGCCTCAACTTCTCCGCCCTCCCATCTCTCACTCGCCTCCACCTCCGACACAACTACTTGTTTGGAACAATCCCGCCTAGCATACGTACGCTTCCCGCTCTCACCTCCCTCGATCTCTCACTAAATCGCCTTTCCGGCAATCTGCCCCTCGCTCTCGCCAGCCTCTCTAATCTGACTGAGATCGACCTTTCTTCAAACAAATTCATTGGTGACATTCCTCCTTGTTTCTTTGCCAACTGGACCGAGCTAACCTCCCTCAAATTCCAACAAAATTTACTTGGTGGCACACTGCCTCCAGAGATTGGCCAGCTCAAAAATCTACGTGTGCTTTATTTATACGAAAACAATCTTGCTGGTTCCATCCCTTCGACCCTTGGTAACTTGACCAACCTAAGATTCCTCAACCTTTATGAAAATCAGTTTTTTGGTAATATGCCCCACGAATTGGGCAATCTAGTTAACCTCTTGGAGCTAGTAATCTCATACAATTATTTAACAGGATCCATCCCTTCCAATTTAGGCAATCTCATCAAACTCCAGACCTTGTACCTTGGCACAAATAATTTATTGGGCACCATTCCTCGTGAATTAGGCAACCTAGTGAACTTACGTGATCTAGAAATCCCAGAAAATCAACTATCAGGCTTCATACCTTCCACTTTAGGAAACCTCACATGCTTCAGACCTTGTACCTTTACACCAATAATTTATTAGGCACCGTTCCTCACGAATTAGGCAACTTGGTAAACTTACATGATCTAGAAATCGCGAAAAATCAACTTTCGGGCTCCATCCCTTCTACTTTAGGAAACCTCACCATGCTTGGCATCTTAGACCTCTTTATCAATAATTTATCTGGCACCATCCCTCATGAATTAGGCAACCTAGTGAACTTACATGATCTAGATATCTCAGAAAATCAACTATCGGGCTCCATCCCTTCCACTTTAGAAAACCTCACAATGCTTGATGCCTTATTGTTCCACACCAATCATTTATCAGGCTCTTTGCCTCAAGAACTGGGTAATCACACCAACCTGATCTACCTAGAGATAAGTGACAACAATTTTTTTGGTTACATTCCTCCAATGATCTGTAAAGGAGGTGCGCTTCAAAATCTTATTGCAGAAAACAACTACTTTGAGGGCCCCATTCCAAGAAGTTTAAAAAATTGCTCTAGCTTATTTAGAGTTCGCCTCGAAGGAAATAAGCTTGAAGGAAATATCTCCGAAGACTTTGGGATATACCCGAATCTAGACTACATTGACATGAGCTACAACCAATTATATGGCCAGATCTCACCAAGTTGGGCACATTGTCAAAATTTGACATGCTTTAGGATTTCAGGAAACCTACTTACTGGGAACATACCCCCTGAATTGGGAAAATTGCTTCAGTTAGAAGTACTGGACCTTTCTTCAAATCAACTTGCAGGAGAAATACCAAGAGAGTTAGGTGCCATGAGCTTGTTGTTCAACTTGACTTTGAGTGAAAACAAAATATCTGGAATAATTCCCTCGGAGTTTGGAAAATTATCCAATCTGGAAATTCTTGATTTATCAAACAACAACATCAGCAGCCCAATACCACCACAATTAGAGGGTTGTATTAAACTGCGCATCTTGAATTTGAGCAAAAATAAATTTGATGGGATCATTCCGTCTCAACTTGGAGAGTTAAAAAGATTGCAAGATTTACTAGATTTGAGCCATAATTTTTTTGGAGGAGAGATACCATCACAATTGGCAAGTTTGACATATTTAATATCTTTGAACTTGTCCCACAATAATCTGTCAGGTGCCATTCTTTCATCTTTTGGAAGCATGTTGAGTTTGTCATTAATAGATGTATCGTACAATAATTTGGAGGGCCCAGTTCCAAGAAGCAAATTGTTTCAAAATGCTCCAGCAGAGTGGTTTATCCATAACAAGGGTTTATGTGGTGTGGTGGTAAATTTGCCTTCTTGTGAATCAACCACTGCAAGCACTCATCATTCAACTAAAAACCACATTATACTCTTTGTTTTCACTCCTATATTGGGCAGCTTGGTTGTTTTAGGTTTGTCTGCTATCATCATTGCTGCTCTTTGTGGGAGAGGAAAGCCTACAGAGAAAAAGGATACTAATGTTATTATTGGCGATCTATTTTCGATATTGAATTTTAATGGAAGAGTTGCTTATGACTATACCATCAATGCCTCCGAAAATTTTAATGAGAAATATTGCATCGGGAGTGGAACATATGGGAAAGTTTACAAAGTAGAACTTCCAATGGAACAAATGGTGGCTGTTAAAAGACTTCATCTAGTGGAAGGCGTATTTGATGAGAAAAGTTTCCAGAACGAGATTCAAGCATTAACCAGAATTCGACATCGTAACATTATAAAACTTCATGGGTTTTGCTCCAGTTCAGGTTGTAAATTTCTTATATATGAGTACATTGAAAAGGGAAGTTTAGCTAGCATCCTTCGGAATCAAGAAACAGCAGAGGAATTGAATTGGGAGAGAAGAGCTCATATCATCAAAGATGTGACCCATGCTTTATCATACATACACCATGATTGCAATCCATCCATAGTGCATCGAGACATCTCCAGTAATAATATATTATTAGACTCTGATTTTAAGGCTTATCTTTCAGACTTTGGCACTGCAAGAATTTTGAAATCTGATTTATCAAATTGGAGCACACTCGCAGTCACATTTGGATATGCCGCCCCAGGTAAGTCATTCTTCCCATTTGTCCTTATTATTGTAGTTATTCTATTTGTTGTATATATATTCTTATACTTTGCTTTATTTTTCTATTTCGATGTCTTATGCATTTGAAAAACAGTAGTATATATCTACCAAATAGAGATTTTTCAGTAAACCTATGATGATGGTTATATCTTTCATTTGTGAATCTATCCGTACCAGAGCTTAGATATTTAAATAAAAGCAAACTAGTGCCTATAGATAATTAATATTTTCCAATGATGATTATATTATTTAACTAGTAATCATTTAAAGAAAATAAAAAATTAAAACTATTACTAAGCATAAACTTTAATTAATCAATAATAACATTTATTTTACAAACATCAAAATATTTCCAAAAATTGATATATAAATTAAGTTTGGAGACAAGATTTTGGCATTGTTGTTAAGTTTGAGAAAAATTACTTAAATTGGAAACGAAAAGATTATTCCTTCTCTATTTTTTTGCAGAGCTTTCGTACACGACAAGGACAAATAAGAAATGTAATGTATACAGCTTTGGCATTGTAATATTAGAAGTAATAATGGGAAGGCATCCAGGTGATCTTGTCTCCTCCCTATCTTCATCAGACGTCCAGCAGATGCTATTTAGTGATGTGTTAGATCAACGTATCTCACCTCCTGCAGCTTATATGGTAAAAGAAGTGTTGTTGCTAGCTATTATAGCATTTTCATGCATCCGTGTTATACCACAAGCACGGCCAACCATGCAAAGGATATCTCACTTATTCATAAGTGGCAACATTCCAACTATTCACGAGCCGTTCAGCTCAATTAAATTATGCCAATTAGTGGAGTTTTTAACATAGATGCAGTGCTTAATAGCTACAAAAATCTTATGTAGTTCTTTCATGTTGCATAGAATAAGTTATTGTAACTCTTTTCTATTTTTACCTTTTAGAAATCCATTATATGAACCTCCACTCTATTGTTCCCATTCGCTACTCTTTTCAACAAATTTAAGGGAAGTGTCTCACTTCCTCCATTTTCCCAAAATAGATTGATTTCTTTACCTTTCTTTTTATATGTAGTGTCATCACTTGATAGATGGCCTATGATGCCATGGTCCCTGTGATAGTTTCAAGTGGAATGATTTTTTTGATGGATCTATAAGTAGTAAAAAGAGGGAGGGGGGAAACAAAAGACTGTGAGGGATCATTGTGATATAACCATGGCAGCATTCAGAAAATTCTAAATACAAAGGAGACTTCTTTTTAGAATTGTATGCATAGTCACAACCCGTTGTCAAGTTGACAGAAGTATGGCCGAGCAGAACTAGTGAGATAAACTTCTAGTATGACTCTCGGAAGAAGAATTAGCAATTAATGTATTTTAAATGATTTTTTTAAAAAAATAAATTTCTGAATCTTACTTAAAGGTTGTATAAATATTGAAAAAGAAAATAAGAAAGACCAAAGGAAAGAGAAAGATTTGAGGAATCTATAAAGAAGATAAAACAATCCTTAGTCAATAATAGATATGGCTAAATCATTAGGACACGGCATGGAAGATATGTCAACAGACATGTAAAAATCCTGATGCCAAAACCTCCCATGTAATCAAAGTCTTCTAGATAAAAGCCACCCAAAGAAATTTCTTTGATAAATACTCTAAACTAGAAATATTCCTAATTTAAGTATGAATTTTAATCTATTCAAGCTCTACATAGAAAATAATAGTTTTGCAGGCTCGCTCTTAACTTTCTTAGGTCCATGGTTGAAAGTTGGTTAAGGCCAACGAGTCAGCCGCATTACTGCGGCTGGTCATTTTTCACTTCACTATTTCAAGGTTGGTTTAGGCCACTGGGTCTTGCTTGACCATGATAATGACTTAAACTTGTCTTTTGCTTTACTTGGATTCGGCGGGGCAAAGCCTAATCTACTAAGATTAAGATGTCAGTTGCTGGCAGGGATCCATTTTGATGCCCATTTCATTATTCTAATGCTAGTTAATCCAAATCTAAGAGACCTTTATCTAGTTGGTTCAGGTTCACTCTCTGAAAATTTTGGGTTGCAGTCAAATAGCTCGGGTAGATCAGGTCGGTATATATTATTTGCGTAGGAAGCCTGCGAAGCTCTTGCAGCGGGTCCAATACAACTGGGAGAGGGATAAAAGTAACCAAAGATGAGTGCAGGAAAACCTCAGCCACTTCATAGCTTGTTTCCTTTCGAGACCTTGCTAAATTCAGTAAACGTTCACTTTTGAGGCGGAGGAGAATCTTGAAACTTGAAGTCATATCAGCTGTGGCCTTTTCTTGGTTGGAGGGGTGCTGATTGGGATCTGCCTCTTTGATTTGATATTTACAGGGGGGGGGGGGGGGGGGGGGGGGGCGCACGATAAACATTGTGGAGGTGCAGGAATTGGAACTGCTTTTTCAGTTCACTATCATACATTAAAAATTGTCACGGTTTGAAAAGAAATTAAAGGAAAAGCATATTCTCTGAGCTATCTGAGGCTCTGAGCACTTCACAAATCACAATCCATGAGAATCACCGACTGAAACATTACCTTTGCATAAGGCTGCAAATTGGTTGGGTTACAGGAGCACTTCACAATCCATGAGAATCACTGATTGAAACATTACCTTTGCATAAGGCTGCAAATTGGAGGACCCAACCCGTTTAAATCCGACCCGCTCCAAATTGGAGGACCCGCAAGGCCGGGCCAAGTCCTAAAATTAGACCCGTTTTATTTTTTTTGGATCAGGTCTGGATTTACTGAATCTCAACCCAACTCGGACCCGATCCATTTTTTTGTGGTCAATTTTGGATCGTTTACCCAACTATCCGATCCGATCCGACTCGAACCTAAATTACCCATTTGGGCCTGAGAAGCCAAATCGTGTTTTTTCCCAGACAAATGTAACCCGAATTACCCATTTGGTCGGGTCTGGATTAGTACCCGTAGCCGGCAAAAACCAAGCTAAAAAAGTTTTTTATTCAAAAAAAAAAAGGAAAACAGCAAAAGGAGGTTGGGGGGGGGGGGGGGGGGGAGTGCTAGATCAGTACTTGCCTCAAGGCGATGGATGCAATTCAGGTGAATGGGGAACACCATCCGGCGAGCCCTTGTGGGCTCAGGCCCCTACCTCCTCTGCTGCCTTGTCCTCTTGGTTCTTCTGGGGCAGCTCTCCTACCTCCAAAAAAAAGAGCCCCTCCCCAGACCCAGTCCCTACTTTATCGTCCCCTTCCTCGGTAGTGTGGTGCCTATGATCCTCAACCCCACCAGGTTCTGGGAGTGGCAGACCGCCCTTGCCAAGTCCTCTGGCCTCGGCTTCTCTGCCGACTACCTCGTTGGCCGCTTCATCCTCTTCGTCTGATCCACGGATCTCTCCCACAAGATCTTCGCCAACGTGCGGCCGGACGGCTTCCACATGATCGGCCACCCCTTCGGCAAGAAGCTTTTTGGCGAGCACAACCTCATCTACATATTCGACCGGCAGCACAAGGACCTTCGTCGCCGCATCGCCCCCAAATTCACCCCCCGCACCCTTTCCACCTATCTCGCCATCCAGCTCATCCTCTCCCACCTCCGCCACCGGCTTGCCCTCTCCTCCCCCTCCAAGCCCCTTTGCCTTCGCCTCCTCTGCCGCGATCTCAACCTTGATCATGCCTTCCCAGGGCAACAACCGATCGTCACTCAGGCCTTTTTCCTTCTTCTTCCGGACCCTTCCTTCTTCGTCGCTCAGGCTCATAAATTAAAGCAGCAAGTCCGGACCGAACTCGGACCCGACCCGGACCAGGCCCGGACCAGAACCAGACCCGATCCGAACCTGAATTTTTTGGATCGGGTCCAGATTATACATGGATCCGACTCGACCCGAATGATCCGTTGGATCAAAAATTGTAGCCATGGATCCGACCCGATCTGACCCAATCTTCAAATGGGTCGGATTTGGATCCAAAATTAGGATCCAAATTAATTAAACACAAATGTTGAAATTTGTCAGGATATGATCTCAAACAAAATAGACTTTGCACCTGCAGCTACAGATTTTGCTACGGCTAAGAAATTGTAATGCCAATATAGTAGCTAGTAAATGGGACTGATTTTCTAAAGATGTTACTTAGGTACAAGGAGACGCCTACAACATCCTTTTGCAAATTTGGAAGCCATCTAAAATACATGATGATGCGAGTCTAAGAAGGCCATATAGAGCTTTTCAACTAGAATAGTATTCTTTTGCGACCATACTACCTTACAAAAAGCATATTTAGCCCCAATTTTTATATATCGGACCTGTGACCATCTCATCGTTTCGGCCAGTCAATATTGATATGCCCATGTTCTCATTCAAGATTCCTCATGCACTGTAATGCTTTCTCTAATGACTTGACCATTTGAAAGTAAGATTAGGCCCTTGGTGACAGAAAGCACAGCTTTAGAGAAAGCAACTGATAAAATATGATAGCCATTTCACAGCAAAAGACATTGCAATGTAAAGGTAGCAGACCACAATGGTGTATACGAAAATCCATTAGTGTGGGGCTCATAATGACTTGGGTTAAACTGAACCCAGACTGAAATTGGCTGAATTGTCATTGATTGGACTAAGCCTCCAGGGAAGAGTGTGGTTCATTTTGGATCAGCATTCCATCAAGAAAAATTCCATCCAACTAATCCCATCCTAAAAATATCCAATTGAACCCAAGAAAAAACCAGCGAGAGCAGCCGACCAAAATAGTTGATAAGACAAATAGACCGTACCTGACCTAGACCAACCTGTCTTCCAAATGAATAAGATCTGGGTTGAAAGCATTTAATCAGATCGAAAAAGGCACTACCCTGAGAAGCAAGGTTTCCCTGTGGGTGTTCTTGGAACTTTTTATCTGTCCACATTCTCAGAGACTCTTCACCCGCCGCTGGTATTCTATCATGAGAATTGGTATGCTCACACCAAACCTCAACACTTCTTTCAAAGCCCTTCTTCTTTTTCAGAAATAAATGTAACAATAACAAACTGGCCAACCATTCTTCAAATTTGTTTTTGCAGTTCTTCATTAAGTCATTGTTCTTCAATTGATTGATGCTATTGTGTTGAACGCCACGTAGATGATTCCTGTCACTCTAAGACCCTCTCATGTCAGCTGACCTGGCTGGAAGAGCCTCTTCAGGCTTTTGGAGGATTCTATTTCTCGATACACTCTTTAGGTTCTACTCTTTTCCTAGTATCCATAACGAGAGTCTTCCTCATGGTAATGGTTCCTCATAGCCGGCTCACTTGGTTAAAGGTCATTATCACATAAATTGTATGGCACCTGCTCGTTATGTTTTCTTATGAACAAATTCTACAGAGTTCTAATCCAATATTGAAGCTAGATTAACAGTTATTTTGTTTCAGCCATGCTATTAAGACATAATTGAGTATTCAAATTTCAACTAAACAAAGTCAGTGTCCTTTCAGGAGTTATGACTCGAGAACACACACTTGAGGCAGGTAAATATGTGTCTTGAAGCTAGATTGCATCCTTAGTTACATAGATTTTCGGTAATTTTGAATTATTATTTTCCAGATATGTACCAAAAACTGGTCTTGGGATTAGGCTAGGATATGGGTCATCTTAACAATAGATAAATAATTCTAATTTCACCAAACCAAATTCTTGGAAAACTCCCATAAGAGCTGGTGAAGCTCGAAGTTACCTCCCTGGCCCTCTTCAATTGATAGCTCCAAATATCCCTCGACTCAGGGGCATCAAAGAAGACAATGCGGGGCGGGGCAGGGTGGGGGGGAGTGTTGAAAAAACGTAAAAAGGAAAAAAGAGATCTTGCATTAAAACCTAAGAAATCATTGAGAAACACTAAATAAAAGATCATATAAAGAAATTATCAACTTTGTGTCAAGAAAGTGGAAAAAAAGAGTGAAATTGAGCCTTAGATCGAGGAAGAAAATTGCAACAAGATCATATAGATGTAATATAGATGTAGAGTGTCGCTCCAATTTTATCGGATGTCCCTAAAGAGATATAGATATAGAGTGGAATTGAGAAGAGATAGAGTTTGATAGGTTATCTGCTTCCAAGAAGACAGAAACTCCTAAGACTTTGAGAGGACTCCTATTTGGGAGTAATAGCGGCCACCATGGATGGATTCGAGAAGAAGTGAAGGAGAAGGCGACAAGGAAGAAGCAAGAAGAGGCGTCGGAAACCCTGCCCTTTCTTGTCCGGCTCTGGATTATCGTAGATTAAGAGAGAACTATTTTGAGGTCCCCTAAATTATGCTGTAACTACGCATAAGTTCCCAGAACTATATTAAAGTCCACAGCGGGTTATTTGCAAATAACCCATTGTATTACGAAAATTAGCTTAATATTAGAGGGCTTGTTTGCCAAGAACAACTCATGAGAATAGAACACAAGAAACTTGCAAGAATATTATTTCTATAGGAAGTACTTTGCAGTGATGTAACGTAATTTTTTTAACTAATCTCAGCAAATAGTTTGCCAAATTTTAGTTTCAAACTAGAGATGGATTGTTTCGTAAACAACCTCCATAATAATTATATAATATTAAAATTGCTAAGGTGTTCATTGGTAATTTTGGAATATGCAACACAAGTTTGGGCCAATCTTGAAGACATCCTCAACTTTAAAAGTTTCAAATGGATCATTCAAGTTTTTAAACTGTTCCAAATTTGTCTATCCACTTTCCGACCATTGGATGGTGTTAGCCTGCCATTTCAATTGACAAAAATGCTCTCCCCTTTCTAACCTATTCCAACATCTTTTTAAGATATGGTGGATGAACAATTCATATCATCCACTAGGTCAACTTTGATATATATGCAAATGGATGAATAATTTTGATTATCTGCTAATCGCCTTGAGATCTTTGCAGGCGAATGAATATTTGGAACATCCACATAGTTGCTTGGAGATCTGTGCAGGTACATGAATATTTAGATTGCTTCGAGATTGGTGTAGGTGGATGAATAATCCGGTCATCCACTGATCACTTTGGGATCTGTGCATGTGGATGATCCACGTAGCTGCTTGGAGATCCGTGCACATGAATGAATATATAGATTACTTCGAGATCTATGCAGTTGGATGAATAATCTTAATCATCCATTGATCAATTTGAGATCTGTGCAACTGGATGAATAATCCTGATCATCCAAAGATGAAAGAATGATAAATTTTATATTAATTTATTTTTACCTCCATTAAATTTGTCGGGGCTTTTTTTTTTTTTTTGCTAATAAAAAGGGGTAGGGGGGAGGAAGGAACAAGCCCATCCCCGCGTAGCAGCCTCCACTGGGCCCCCGCCCCGCCAGGAGAATGTTCGATGCGGGCAGAAATGGCCGTGTGTTGGGCACCCCGACCGGTTTTACTCATACCCTCCCCACCCGTGGGCCCGGCTCAGCTACTCCTCTGAGCTCTGGCTCGAGTCCCACGTGTGAGTACGTCACACCCGGCACCACCCCGGCTACTAGCAGTTCAAGAGCGGTCCTACACCACAAGTCCAAGCAGTGGCCAAAGTAGTGAGCTCCGGTCCACAATTTAATCGTCGCCGCAGCGATTCGAACTTGGGACCTTATGGTTAGAATTGCTGTCCAGTACCACTAGGCTACCACCTTGGTGGCATTTGTCGGGGCTTTTTATTCAGGCAATTAGCTGCTTTACCGGTCCACAAACTAAAAATTGAAATTTTCCCCTCTCATCATCACCTCTCTATTTCAAGATCAATTGTTATTCTTGCAAATATTGATGCCGGGGCAAGTTATCTAATTCTTTGTACTTACTAACTTTTCCCCTTTGATCCTATTATTTTTTTTTTTTTTTGATTTGGCATTATTTAGTTATATATTTGCCATCAGCTTTCGTAACCTGAAGGCATGGAGCATATCTGAGTATGTTCTGTGATGCATTAATGTCCCGATTTCCTTGTTTTGAACTTCTATATAAATTGATGTTCAATTAGGTTTGGTAAAAATTCATTTTTTTGACATCATTTTCTTTGGTAAGCAACCATAGAGAGACGAGTGAATTTATATCATGATTGCATTAGTTAATCTTTGCGATGCTATAGCCATTCCGAGCCTTCCCATGCCCTGCTCCCATTGTCTAAGATTGGTTGCTAGGCTATGGAAACAGGACCACGTGAAGATTTTTGAATTTTTTTTGGAATGCTTTCTTAAACAGGTTATATGCAGTTTTTCTGTTTTTCCCTTTTTTTTTCGAAGAATTAGGATAGGAAACCAAATTAATGTTTGGGTGAGGGTGGGACCTGAACCCAAGTCATCGATATCAACCTCCAATGACTTCACCAACTCCAATGGAGGGTATGCTGTTTGGAAGGTGTGAATTCCAAGAGAGTTTAGGCCCACATCCAATTCCATTATTTCCCAGAACTGAATGGAGTTGGTGGATTGTAGTCCAAATCAATTTCTATATAATTTTCTTGGTCAGATATTACGTTCTTTTTTTCTATATACTGTGCTCTGTTTGAGGTTCCTAAGCAATGCATGGTACAATAATTTGAAAGTAGCAATCCAACTAAATGCAACTACTTCATATGCCTACGATGGCCATTGAAATTTTTGGGATTGAGAGGTTTTGTCTCCCCAAGATCTGATTATTGTTGCACATACCAAAAGGATAAGTGCCGCTGCCATCCCATTATATGCAAAACAAATAAATGATCAAAATGGCAGGAGAATTTGATGGATGGCTGTGATACAAGTACTGATTATTAAAATAAATATGTTTTAAGCCTTTATCCAAAGCATTATGTTGGAAATGCTTCATATAGATTTCATACACCACCTCAACCAACTCATAATTAGTTATTTCTATAGAAAAAAATACAGAACATTATGACGTGCAAAACTAATACGACGTGCCTCCACAAGCATACTCATCTCCAACGCCATTCTAGGATCCTACCAGTTCTTAGAGTCCAATGACTGCTTATGTGCCCTTGGGAGAAATGATTACGTGTTTACTGGGAGCATAAAAAGTACGGCTCGTTCAGTAGTTTATGCAAGAACTTGGGAATGAAGCGGGAAGTAACCGACATAGTTCCGAATCATTAGCCTTAAAAATTCATTACTTTTCAGAACGAAGACCAACATCAAAAGTTCAGTAATTTGCATAATATCATTTTTTAAGCAATCTAGGTAGTGATAGTTTTCGAAGTCAGAGAGACAAGTGAATTATATTATGATTGCATCAGTTAACCTTTGAGATGCTATAATTGTTCTGAGCCTTACCATGCCCCGCTCCCATTCTCTAAGATTGGTTGCTGGACTATAGAAACAAGTGAAGATTTATGATTTTTTTTGGAATGCTTTCTTAAATAGCTTATTTGCACTTTTACTCTTTTTCCCTTTTTTTGAGAATTAGGACAGAAAACCAAATTAAAGTTTGGGTGAGGGTGGGACCTGAACCCAAATCATTGATATCAACCTCCAATGGCTTTAGCAACTCTATTGGAGGGAATGCTCTTCAAAGGTGTGAATTCCAAAAGAGTTTAGGCCCATATCCCATTCCATTATTCTCCAGAACTAAATGGAGTTCGTAGATTGTAATCCAAATCAATTGAATTTTCTTGGTCAGATGTTACGTTCCTTTTTCTGTATACTATGCTTTGTTTGAGATTCCTAATCAAGGAAGGCGCCAAGATCCACCACTGATAAATTATGAAATTATTAGATCAAACTCTTGATAAAGCTAATAGCTGATCTAGCCAATTATAGGCAGTAGGTGGTCTTAGAAGACCCTAAGGATAGCTAGTTGAGTCAATAGAGAAGTGTTGTTTATATAAAGAGCCAATAGAACTAGATGATCATTTCAGGGTTCTCCAGAGAGAGATCCTGGTACAATAAATTTCAAAATAAATAAAGTTGAAGCAGAGGGGCAGTAAAGCAGTCTCTTAAAAATGCGATAAGAAACAGAGGAAAACAAAAAGAAAACTGAATGGTGTAAGCATCTTTGATAGCAATAATTCAATTTTATAATTCATATAGCCAAAATGTTCATAGGAGACAATTTCATAAAGCTCTACTTACATTATTACTGAAACTTAACAGACTTGCACGGAAAAAGGTTAACAAAAGAAAAGAAAGTGAAAAAGAAATAAGGAAAAGGGTGCATTATCAATTAACCAGCAAACAATTTACCAGGAAATTGGCTATGATGCATATGCCATAAAAAAAGATGTCAATAAGCACAGATCACCTTAAGTTTTGAAAATTGATCGACCAATGATAACTCTTCACTAACCAGATCCATTAACCTATAAGACACAAAACTAGATGGTTAAAACATTTAAAAACGGTAACACTGCACCATAGTATCAAATACCAGACCATATAGTATACATAGCTTAATATAATCAAACATATATTACTGAAATAGTTGCCAAATGTGATATCTAGTATCATAACAGTCTAGATAAAGGTAAAAACATAACCTAAATTAGGGGTGCAATCTAGCCGAGCTGAGTCGAGTAGCTAGAGACTCGAGATCGAACCGATTCAAAATATTCGGGATCGATCGAGCCTTAATATTCAAGCTCGAACTCAACTCGATAAAAAAAAAAAAGAACACTCAAGATCAACTCGACTCGAATATCAACCGAGCCATACTCGAGCTTGAGTTCAAGCTTGAATTTGAGCCTTGGTGATAATTTAAAAAATATAGTTAAAAGTTAGGAGTTAGGTCAGAATAAAAAATATATAAATATTATATTTTAAAATATTAAATTATTAATATATATTATAAATAAAATATAATATTATTAAAAATATATATACTTGACTAGGCTCGTGAGCCATTGAGTCGAGTATTTTGCTACTCGAGCTTAACTCAAAAAACTAGTTGAGCTACTCGAGCTCGATAATAGTCGAGTCGAGCCGAGCTTGGACCCAAGTCAAGCTCGAGCTGCTCGGCTCATTTGTACCCCTACCATACATTAGGAAGACAATTGGCTGCCAAGAAACATGAATTATACATAAAGGGCAAGTAAATCAGCTAGGCTAAATATGTTTTTCCAGGTCATAGATTCAAAGGTTGTGTTTGAGTAAGAACTTATGTACTATGCACATGTGCAAGTGACTATGATGACCTCAAAAACAAAAAGAAAGAATGTTTTGACTGATTATTTGTCATATGACATCTTAGAAGTCGAGAATCACCAAGCCGAAGTGGTACTCCAGAATAAATAGTCAGGACCATTAGGTAAAGAACTAAAATATTATTTATTTTGCTAAGCTTTGATCAACTGACGTTTAATGCAAAAGAGTGTCAAATGAAGGCATAACAAAAATGCAAAAAGGGTTGCAGAAATGGGAAACCAAGGTATAAGGTACAACCACTCAAATCCCACAGTTGATATAAACCAATTTGTTCTCTAAGAATAAAGTGAGATATCAGAGCTAATGGTGGAGGAAGAAAACATTATAGGTAAAGATCGATACCTTCAATATTGATTAAAGCACCATTCAAAGCCATTAAAGACTTCCCAAGAGGAACCATTTGCTGATTCACAAGTATTTCATCCTTAACAGAATCATTAAGCTGCATATAGCTTAAGCATATGTAAGCTGACAGAAATAACAAAGATATGATATATGCCAACAAATTTAACAAGTGACTAACAGAACCTTGTACCTTCATGCGAGATAATGAAGAAACTATACTAGGAAACTTTTGATTGATTTCTTGCATTGACTGTAAAGGGTCTGATGCATGCACTATTCTTTGTGCTGTTTGATGTCCTAAACCTGTAGAAAAGATAACCTAACTGGTCAAAAGTGGGCATAAAAGATCTTCAACTAAAAATCAAACCAACCAAGCACAGATGAGATGCGGTATACAGTTATTATCATGCACCAATCATCACAACCAATACCCTTCAATTCCCAAACTTCCAGTGTGTCTGATATTGTTGTTGATAATAAATAATCCCTGAAAGCCATTACTCAGTAACCTCTGGCTTGCGTTCCTGCAGTTGCAAAGATAAAGTAAAACAGAATGTAAGAATAGATTAAATTACAAGGTTAAGTCTCATCTACAAGTGAGGCTTTGGGAACAAACCAAGATTTTGGAAAATATAAATCCTCTAACTTCTTGACTGAGATCCTCGGTCCTAGGATCTTCCACAGTAACACTTGCAACACAGACATAATTATATGATTCTTTTCTTGATACATAAAAGAAGCAAGATTTTCAAAAAATAATAAAAATACAAAAGAAAAAGCTCCATTTCTTAATGGTTGCCATGATTATAGCCAGTGTTGTACATGCACATAGGCACACATACAGACGGGTGTGCATGCATGTGCTAAGGCACATGTCTGAGCATGTCGTCTATACGGAATATACAAAATACATACACACATATGCATATATGAGTACATATATACATTAATACATATACACACACACACGTACATACATATCTGCGTATGCACATAGGCCCACATGCAGGTATGAGCACACCAATGAAATAATGCTTGCATCCATGGAGCTCGTTCAGATGCATTAGTTGCATGGCATGGGATTCATAGTCTCAAGCTGATCAGTCTGGTGATAGAGATGCCGCTTCCCACAGGGCAGAGTTTTGCCTAAATGTCACTGCAGGACAGTGGGTTCCAGTGGGCTATCAATGGTGTTTGGCAGACCAAAAATCAAGACTGCTAACAATTTTTAAGCAATAAACAAAAGAGTAAAAGTGGCTTTTCCTGAATTCTTCTAAATATATTTTTTTTCATTCTATAATATAAAATTAATTTTAGCAAAATAATTCTCAAAAGTTAATCATCTATTACAAACCTGCAACTTCTAGGCCATTAGATCGTTTCAACATATTTAAGCAGCATAAAACAGACTTACACAACAAGGGGAAACCATTCAATTAGAGACTGTTTATTCTGTGGCCTTGTTAATGGCAGCTTTTAGGCATAAATAATAACAATTTAACATAGACCATGAGCAGATTTTACTAAGAGATGCTACAGCAATTAAATTTCTAGTATTATCTCTGAAATTGACATCACTTTGGTGAATTAAAGCTTCACATACACCAATTCATATTGACACCCGTTAGTGTACTTATTCCATAATATATATTATGACTTCAATGGAAGTACAGCATTTTGGCTGGTTTGTAGAAATCAAAATTCTACGTGACTTATGGGTGAATTAAAAACTATATTTAACAAAAGTAACACAACCATTCTAAATAAAGCGAGTAAAGAAATGATAGAGTACAAATGTGATAGGCAACAAGGTCAAGGCACTGTTTCTTGAGAGTTTTCCAAAAACTTAAGCACAACGTATACGAGAAGTGAGCAATCCAACAACATCAGCTAAAATGTAATCCAAATGGAAGCCTAACCAAAAAAACAATAATTGGTCTAAAGTGGCACATCAGTTGGAGTAGCAGGTTGAACTGGTGCACAAAAGAGAACAAATTAAAGTATATCTATCATCAAGTCTGCAAACAGATATACAAGAAAAAAACTATGAAACTTCAATGTCATAAAAAAAAGTCAGTTGTTGCGAATTTTGGATAACACTGATAAGGAAGGAAAAGCCAACAATTGAAAATTATGCATATAGCATTTTACTGAAAGTCCTGCAATGACCTTTCTTTACTGTGCTATCATCCATAGCTTTGTACTCCATGTTCTTCAAAGCAAATTCCACACCACACCCACCCAAATTTACTACATCTGAAGAACCAACAGCACTACAATAGCTGCTCGCTGCTTAACATCCAGAAGGCAATACAGGTCTCACTACGTATTTAATTTTTCCCTAAGAACAACAGAAAACACATTTAAACGAAAAATAAAAAGAACAGGGCAGCAAAGTTATGACAGTGAATCTAGAAAGAGAGTAAATATAATGGCTAAGAGCAGACAAACTGAAAAAAGTTACCAACATAATAAAGGAAGAAACTGTATGTTAAGTTGTTTTCATTTAGTAAGAAAGAAATGACTAATAAAAAATAAGTTTCAAGTCCACATAATGGCAAATATGGAGGTTAGGCCTCAAACTAATAGATAAGAATGCCATAATTATTATACTAAAATGGCATTCCAAGACATGATATATGATATCTATGAGTAACCAAAAGGAGAACAAATAGAAAGTACAAAAGACATTTTGAGTTGGTACAATCCAGTAACAGGCCAAACCAGCTGACGCTGGTCCTGTCCTGGTGGGTACTGGTCAGCATAGAATCATACCAACCAGGCTGCAAAGTCTTCGCAAAGACCCAGGTACCAAGGGCATTCCAGGTATTGGTACCTCACTGGTCCAATCCAGGAAGCCTGGCTTGCTTCCTTGGTCCAGGCTTTGACTACCCATTTCAGCTCAAACATTGATTTCATGTCCTCCATCAAACATGCAACAAAAGTTTCCCTCCACCACTATCTCTTCCTCATCAGTACTTCTTTCCCTCTCTATTTCCCACAAATTTCTGTGAGTTAGTCATCCTATGCAGTCACTCCAACCAAACAAACATGAAAAGTTTCATCAATCAAGTAATTGTAAATCTTCCATGATAACACTAGGTGTGCTACATTTCATTAAAATTTGAAGTAGTAAAACTAATGAGCTTGTTAAGGACACATCAAATGGAACAACCAGTGAGTTTAAATTTTATTGAGTAATCACATCTCATGCAAGGAAAGAGATTTGTTTTGCAGTTTTTTCTTAACAATATGTATGTGGCTATGTGCCAACATTGTTAATTGCAATAAGCCATGTTATTCTAACTGAGAGACAGGAATGTGTTCACTGTTCCTCATATAAAATAAATAATGGCTCATTAGTTAATACCTTTTTGGATGTTTCCACCAAGGTAACATGAAACTTTTTGAAGCATTCTGTTCCAAGAGCTCCATATAGAATAGCAACTGGACTGGCAATACTTGAACCAAAATATATGTGATCAAAATCAAAAAGTTCAGGCTGCTCAGCAGATCCCACAGCTCTGGCAAAATCCAAATAAACATATAACCTCACTATATAACAAGGAAGCAAAAAAGATCAACAAGAATTGCAATGACAGAAATAGAAATACAACAAAGCCACAGAAAAGGTGGATGTGACTTACAGTTTGGCTGAAGTGTCAAGCCATGAAAGAAGTTCAGTAACATTGAACAGTAGTGCACTACCAGTATCTACCCAGCAACAACTTCCTCCAGGGCTTCTCGGGTTTCTGCTTATGAGAAAAGGCTCTGCCTTGACTCTTGAAATTGGCCCAGACAGGTCTCCCATAAAATGTTCTGAGTCGGCTTCGTCGTCAGAAGGATAAGAAGATAAAGAATCATCCGGCAACTGCCGGTAGAGCACTAGTCTAGGAGATGCTGACCGAAGCATACGAGAAAATTCAAAAACTGATCCCAAGGGTTTACTTAGAACCGAGTGCCCATCAACGACAATTTTGTGAATACAGCATTTGGCTGTCAAACAATCTGAGCCTTTATCTGGTTCTAGCCAGAGATCAGTAAACTCCCAAAACAGGTTTTTCCATTCTTTAGAGAGCAATTCTCTGTTGATATATGTTGTAATAATTCTTTAGTAACCTATCAAACTGAAGTGCTCCTTAATCAAAGAAGGTATAAACTTAAAAGACAAATAACAAGCAAAATAATACTTCAATGCCAACAATGCGTCATACACCAGTGCCAACAATGCAACTATAAACTGAAAGCAGAAACAAAAATTATCATGCAACAGAACAACACAGTCACTGATTTCTCAGTTACTCACACCTTTACTTACCACCAACAGACAGTTCTTGGCTAGGTCAAGCATCCAGATTCCATCAGGCAAGCCTACTTTTGAATTTCTTTGGAATTTCATTTGTTCAGGAAGGGGAAAAGAAAATCTTAGTCCCCTACTTTTTGATAAGTAAATTATTACACTTGTACCAGCAGATTTCCCAAGCCTTCTTCCTAAAATAAAGGGATATTCTCGATGCCAGATTATCACTAACACCATTTGCAATCAGAGATACATAAGATCAGTTCCAACTCCTTGACTTTCTTTACAAAATCAGAAAAACTCCATCTCGTAGGCAAGATTAAGTTTATCGTTGGCGACACAACTTACAGTTAAGAGGGGAAAACATCAATAGAGGATCAAATAAAAGTAGCATATGAATTTTATAACTAAATAATGGAGGGCAGGCCAATCGCTCCCTAATAATCAAAGAAGATCAAGTATGTTCATATCCAGCGAGCTCCAATCCTTTCTTCCAAATAAAAAATCAACAAGATCTTGACAATGTCATGAATTCAATTATTTAGCGAAAAAAGAACAAAGAATAGATCAAAGTAACATTCAAGATTTACACATCTAATCAGATACCTCACTTTCCAAATTACGAAATTTCATTGTGCCTGTTAAATCCAAAAGGAATCCAGAAAAGTAACGCATCAATGTAAAAAAGATTCAAGAAGAAGGCTACCCGGCTTCCAACAGCAACGGAGTGAAACCTGGACGTTCTTCGGCCGACGGTTCTCGGCGAAGCACAAGTCTCGGGCGAAGCTCAGGACGAGGAGGAGAGAGATCAAGAACGCCACAGAAACCCTAGATCGGCGACGGAGCTCCATGGCCGGATGAATCTTGGGAAAGAAAGGCTCCCACACGCGTGGAGAAATGTAGGTTTCTTCGCGAGAAAACAATCGAAATCTAGGGTTAGAGATTTTATATCCTCCCGTCTCCACCGATCGGGGAGAGAGAGAGAGAGAGAGGATCCAACGCTCTGGTGGACATGGCCCGCGGAGGTGAACGGTATATAACCAATCGTTATTTTCACAAATTCGAGACTCAGGCGATCGTCCAATCGGCGGACCCATTGCTTTATCTTCATCATGTCCCCAATCGATGGAGGGGGATTCGGGGGGTTTGCTTTCTTTTCTGGCTTTTAAGCCAATCAGAAGGCTGAAATGGTTCGCATGCTTCGTGAACCGTCAAGGTCGCATGACGACACGTGGTCGAAGTTCTTTACGAAAACATTCTAACGTGTCCCATTTCTAGATAATCCATCATAACGGTCATTTTTTTTCATATTTCCATTATTAGACATGCGATGTAATGCAAGCGATCTAAAATTGCTATGGCAGTCACTATAAAACTAAAACAAGTAACGACCATTATTTTGAAGTTTAAACGATGCCACGAGTGAGATGCCAATGACAAGGAGAAGCCAAAGAGTTTGATAATGATAATTTATAAATACAAGAGTAGAGTTGTACAATTCAGTGTGCACAAATATTTTTAATTATTTTTTCTAAAAAATAAAGATTACGTGCATTCCTCTTTTTATTTTATCAAACGAGTGATTCTATCTAAATAACCGTTAACGACCATCCATACCGTCCTTGGCACATGAGATGCACATGAAGTAGTTTAGTTGGACATTATCTTCCAATCTGCAATCTCCTTTTGTCCACTCAACTTTTGCCATTTGACATATGTGTAATTTCGACGATCATCTTTTGTTCAATAGTATTTTTTTATTAATATAATACATCCTCTTTTATATGAAAGAAGAGTAGAAAGTGAACTGTTTATTCCAAATTTTTTTTTATAATAATAGCAAAATTATGGTTATAATTAGTTTTTGAATAAAATTATAAGAAGTTAGTCACTAGGGATGGGGACAATTTTGTTTCAAGTAAATCCAATATCTAGTCTATGAAGAGAAACTGGCCTCATTGCTCACTAATTGTCGATGTAATCTATATTGGTATTTCTGTTGGCTCCTACAAGGTTTTGGCATAGATGATCATAGTACGTACTAGCTCTATATCATGTACCAGTAAAAACCTATACAAGAATGTGATTAGTTCCACATTGATTATGTATTGGAGAAATTTTAAATATTTATATAAGACAAAGAAAATAAAATAATACTATAAAATAATACTTTTCAACTATTTTTTGAATGAGATCCTAGGGACTTAGGCCATAACCCACATGAACTTGGGATGCTGCAACATCGACCCTTTTGGAGCTCATCACAGGTTGATTATGATATTTGTGATTAAATTTGATTGAATTTGGACCCTAGGTTACCAAGGACGCTATGTCCTAAATAGAGAGAGTAATATGGACTTTTGCAACAGCGCAAGCGTGTGTTTAGTTACACATCGATTATGTGCTTGAAAAATCTTGGGTACTTATATATAACCAATAAACTCAAATAACACCTTCCAACTAGTTTTTTGAGTGAGGCTCCGAGTTGTTATAGTATTGCACTGTAAAAATTAATCAGCCTAAGTTGGTCCATCCAAACCGGCATGATTAGGCAATCATGAGGCAAATGGTGTAAACAGAGCCGCCACTTTTCCCCGGACAACCCCGTAGCTTCGAGATGGCATCCCGGCAAATTCGCCACTCGAGCATCAATGTAATCAAGAGGCGAGGCACCCCTATTTCTCCTACCCCTCCTCTGGTTTGAAGTCATTGACCCATACAAAGCTTTGGCTTTCTCTCTCACCATTCAGTGCCGCCACGACTCCCCCGATGCCTTGCTGTGTAGTCACCATGCATGCATCAAGGCTACTTTCGGGCACCATAGCATGACTAGCACCGAGGCCCCTCACCAACCCCTTTCTACCCTATTTTGAGGTCTCGTTGAAGTCTCTCTCTCCTCCTCTCATTTCTTCCTAACCATTCAGCCTCATTGCTGCCAATCTCTCCCTCTTTCTTCTCAATGGTCGGGTGTGATTGGCCTTCCTCTTTCTCTCTCTTCTTAATGGTTGACATGGGGCCAAACATTCCCTGTTTCCCCTCTTTCTTATGTTTTCCCTTGGGGCCAGAACAACCACATCTCTAGGAGCCACAATAGTTCCGGTTAGCTTTGGTATTGTAATATTAGAAGTCATAAAAGGAAGGCATCCGGATGATCTTGTCTCCTCCTTATCATTGTTAGATGTCTACCAGACGTTATTTAGAGATATGTTAAATCAACGTTTCCCATCTTCTACAACTTATATGATAAAAAAAGTGTTGTTGCCGGCTATGATAACATTTGTATGCATAAGTATTCTACCATAAGCACGGCCAAGCATGCAAAGGATATCTCACTTATTCATAAATAGCAACATTCCAACTATTCATAAGCCATTCAATTCAATTAGATTATGTCAATTGGTGGATTTTTTAACATAGATTTAGTGTTTAAGAACTAGAAATGTCGTGTGTTGTTCTTCAATGTTGCACATATAAATGATATTAATTCTTCTATTACTTCAGTCTATCAAATATTTGTCCTTGGAGAAGTTATGTTAAGTCTATCATAAGATATGCAATCATAAGCTGAACTTCTCGATTGCTAGTAAGAGGTAGGAGTGGCAATCGGGTCGGGTCATAAACGAGTCGGGTCACATGCAGGTCGGGTCAGAAAATCATAAACCTGAACCCGACCTGTTTATTAAACAGGTCAGAAATTACAACCTGAACCTGTCATGTTTAATAAACAGGTAACCCGACCCGACCCGTTTAACCTGTTTAATAAACAGGTAATCTGTTTGCCCAACCCGACCCGACCTGTTTAACCTGTTTGCCCAACCCGACCCGTTTAACCTGTTTAGACCTGTTTAACCTGTCCAGCCCAACCTGTTTAACCTGCCCAACCCGACCTGTTTAGACTCGTTTAACCTGTTTAGATCTGTTCAACCTGTTTAACCTGTTTAACCTATTTAGACCTGTTTAACCTGCCCAACAGTTAAACGGGTTAAATGGTTTAAACGGGTCAGACATCTAAAATCCGTATCCGACTCAATTAATAAACAGGTTAAACGGATCGACCTGTTTACGACCCGAACCTGTTTAGGCCAAATCCAAACCTGTTTATGGCGGGTCGAACATGAATCGGGTTGGCGGGTCGAGTCATATTTTGCCACTCCTAGGCGGGAACTTAGCACATGAGATGCATGTAAACCATGCAAAGGGAGGAATGTTATATGGACAGAACATGCTGCTTCAGACTGGGAAATGGGGAGAGCATCCAATTCCGGGGAGACATTATAAATATAGGCTTTTCTCTTCAGAATTGTATGTATGGTCACATCCAGTTGTCAAATCGAACAAAAGTATGTTGGAGCAAGACTAACGGGATAAATTTCTAGCATGACTCTGGGAAAGAAGAATTAGCAATCATTGTATTTTAAGTGAGGTTTTTTTTAAAAAATAATTTTGTAAATAGTTAAAGGTTGAGTTGTCACAGGGCCCAGTTTCTTCACATGGCCCGCACCAAGTCGCCAGGCCCATACTTCCCTGCTTACAATTTCAAATCCAGATCCCACCCAAGCCAGACTAAGTTGTCATCAACTCTTGCGTTTATGCATTGTATTTTTGGGAGCAACCCGGGTTAGCAATCCTTTACGTCTCATTGAATTAATTCGGGAGCTTTGAGTCTATAAGTCCAGAAGGTGGAAGAAATTTGAGCGAGAGACCACGCGAGTTTTTGGGATGTGAGAAGCGAGAGAAGGTTTGGTAGGGATATCATGAGGATAGCTCAAAAACTGTAAACATTACAAAAATATTTTGGGATAGGAAATAGAGGTACTATGAGAAAGATGAAAGTTTTCATCTAAGTTATTTCTGCCCCTGTCAAACCCCAGAAGTTAAGACTCATGGTGGAATTCACGAGGCCCACACCTCACCGTGATAGATAGATCGGGCAAAGAATAAGCAAGTCATGCCATGCAAGAGAGAATTGTAAGTAGATGGTGTACTTGCACTGCATACTTTTTAGCGATGCATGAGCAATGGTTATAGATAGTTTACCAAAACAAATTACAATCATGTTCTCCAAGCTATCTAAACTCTTCATAATCCATGAAAATCACCAAGAGATGCACTATCTCTGCATCTGGAAAGGATGCATTTAAATCTAAAAAAACTTCTTATTATTTTTACTTGCTACTATATATTCTAATGAAAGGTTCAATGAAGCCTTCCAAAGTGAATTTTTAAGCTCCCCTGCTGGAGCGAACTAATCAACACAAATGCAGGAATTTGTTGGGTTATGGTCTCAAACAAAATAGGCTTTACATCAGTAGTTGTATATCTCATTACGAATACTAAGAAAGTATTTAATCAGCACATAAAAGGCACTATCCTGAGAAGCACCATTTCCCTATGGCTTCTTGGAACTTTTCATCTATTTTCAAGTCATCGATACCAACCTCCAATAACTTTACTAGCTCTAATGGAGGGTACGCTCTTAGAAGGTGTGAATTCCAAGAGAGTTTAGGCCCATATCCAAGTCCATTATTTCCCAGAACTGAATGTAGTAGATAGATTGTAGTGCAAATCAATTTCTATATAATTTTTTCGGTTGGGACTAAATTCGGAAACCCCTACCCCAACACATTCATTTTTGAGGCACAGGAGAATCTTGAAAGTTAAAGTCATGATGCTCTGGTCTTTTTTTGGTTGGAGGGGAGACTTTGACTTGGAGAACCTCAGTTGGAAATATATGGCGAGCAGGTGGCAAGCTTTTTGGAAGGATACGGAAAGCAAAGAAACCGTGTTACAAGGGCTGATATATATATATATATATATATATATATATATATATAGCCAAACCATCTAAAATCTAGAATACAAGATGATGCGAATCTAAGATTGCCGCAAAGAGCTATTTAATTCAAGAGATTCAGGATTCTTTTGTGACTCTACTAGCTTAAAAAAAGACTATTTAGCCCTAATTTCTATATCTCGGGACCTACAGCCATTTCACCATTGGGGCCATTCAATGTTGATATGCCCATGTTCTTATTCAATTATTCTTGATTGGACTAAACCTCCGTGGGAAGGTATGACTCTTCTTTCCTTCAAGATAAATTTCACCCAACAGATACCCCATCCTAGAAATATCCAATTGAACCCAAGAAAAAACTCATTGAGAGCGGACGACCAAATAGTTGATCCGACAAAAAAGCTAGACCTGAACCAAAGCAACCTGTCCTCCACTTGAATAAGATATTTGTACCAAAAAAAATTGAATAAGATATGTACCCAAAAAAAAGGCATTATCCCATTATTCCTCATTATTCCTCTTCTGAGGAATAATGGAGGAAGTGAGACACATCTCGTCAAATTTATTAATCAAAATGGTATGCATGATTTTTGACTGATTATCAAAAAAAGAATAATATACATTTGTTTCTTGACTTTGTTATGGATTGAATAAAAGAGAGTTGCTTATGTGTAAGTTGATTTTGTCGATCATTTGAATTAAAAAGCTCCAAATAATTCCATCATCTTGATAAAAAGAAACTACCACGGGCCAACCATCGTGTTGGGTCTCAAAATCACTAAAGAAGAGGGTAGGACAGCAAAGCAAGCAATTGTGCAGGACAGGCATCGCATGGAAATTAAACATGCTTCATATCAAAGTCAATTGAAGCAATCACTAAAGCTAATCAGGGAATGTATCGCATGGAAATCACTAAAGCTAGATGCTGCATGCCCCTGCATGTAAAAAGGCACCCAACCCTCACCTCAGCACCAATCAACCGAGCCAAAAAAAAAAAATCACTCAGCACTCTTGGTGTTTCCTAGGGCTTTATGGATTCCAAGCCAATGCTGATCGGGCTCTTTGACAGTAGCTTCTTCTAAAAAATACAAGATTTCTCCAGATCCCTGTTTCCAGTAGAGCAATGGAACGAGTCCATCTCCTGCGGTCTATATTTCGGAGGCTTCCATTCATTGCTCCTTGCTGCATGTAAATATATTTTTTTATAAATTCTATTTTCAGATTTGTCTGGTTACTTTCAAAATCATGGGCGACTTTCGCAAATCACGGGGGACTCTCATGGCCCCATAAAGATTAAAGTCATGATGCTCTGGTCTTTTCTTGTTTGGAGGGGAGACTTTGACTTGGAGAAATATATGGCGAAGAGGTGGCAAGCTTTTTGGAAGGATACGGAAAACAAAGAAACCATGTCACAAGGGCTGATATATCGCCCCCGTCAAAGTCTCAGACGTTGAATGTACCAAAAAAAAAAAAAAGACTCAGACGTTGTCCTCGTGATGGAATGCAAGGGAGAATTACAAGTAGATGGCGGACTTGCACTGCATACTGTTTTGTAACACAGGAGCAATAGTAATAGATAGTTTACCAAAACAAATTACAATCATGTTCTCCAAGCTATCTAAACCCTTCATAATCCACGAGAATCACCAACAGATACACTATCTTTGCATCTTGGCATAAACACATTTAAATATAAAAAAGTTTGCTATTATTTTTACTTGCTACTATTCTAGTGAAAGGTACGATGAAGCCGTCAAAAAATGAATTTTCAAGTTTTCCTACTAGAGCAAATTAAGCAAACACAAATTCTGGAATTTGTCAGGTTATGATCTCAAACAAAATAGACTTTGCACCAACAGTTAGTAGATTTTATTACTAAAGATGTTACTTAGGAGTGAAGTAGACCGGGAAGTTAACCGGCCACTTTTTATTACTAAAGTTGTAGGACATTGCGAACTCTTTTAGGCTTTATTCTGGAAGATCCCATTTACTAGAGGCAGATGGCCTTCTCTAACCACTAGTCTAAATCTCAATGGCTGGCCTTCTAATCTTTATGCACTCCGGACAACCTAAAGAAAATCTAGCCGTTAGATAGGAAGGCTTGGAACGATTGGGTTGTGGCGCATTGACTTGGGGAAACCCTTCTTCTTGGTAGTTGGCTCACACAGCACTAGTGTTCTGGAATCAAATAAAAGACAGCACTAGTGCTCAAAAAAGGAACAGCACTGGCGAACAGCCCAAGAGTCGTCGTGACACAGATTTGAAAAATTAAACAATGACTAATGCCCATATAGAAACAGGAATAGAAGGATCGAATCTAAACACATGCTCTCCGGGTCTATAAATAGGGCTCTTGAATCCCCATTTCGGTACCAACCAGCAGAGCTAAAAAACCACGTACGGAACACCTAGAGAGCCATATTAATTATGGATCCTAGTCTTTGGCAAATCCAATACCTATCCCTCCCTTTGAATCATCTATCAATCAGCCTTCTCCTGCTATCCTTCTTTCTTCTTCACTACTCGTCAGCAACGACAGTTGCTGCGACCGCTGCTTCTTCAATTGTTGAATCCCAAGCGAGAGTTCTGCTCCATTGGAAATCCACTCTTCAAAATTCACATGCCCAACAACTCGGTTCTTGGTCTCTCTCCAATAATGCGTGCGTGTGGCAAGGCATCACCTGCATGGAGAATGGAGGCCAACCTGTGATCACGGGCATCAGCCTACCTCGTGCGGGCTTGGTCGGTAAGCTCGATGGCCTCAACTTTTTTGCCCTCCCATCTCTCACTCGTCTCCACCTCCGACGCAACTACTTATTTGGAACAATCCCGCCTAGCATATGCACGCTTCCTGTTCTCACCTCCCTCGATCTCTCGCATAATCGCCTTTCTGGCAATCTGCCCCTCGCTCTCGCCAGCCTCTCTAACCTGACTGAGATCGACCTTTCTTCAAACAAATTCATTGGTGAGATTCCTCCTTGTTTCTTTGCCAACTGGACCAAGCTAACCTCCCTAAAATTCCAACAAAATTTACTTGGTGGCACATTGCCTCCAGAGATTGGCCAGCTCATGAGTCTACGTGCGCTTTATTTATACAGAAACAATCTCGCTGGTCCCATTCTTTGACCCTTGGTAATTTGACCAACCTAAGATTCCTCTTCCTTTATTCTTTGGTAATATTCCCCATGAATTGGGCAATCTAGTTAACCTCTTGGTTTTAGAAATCTCACACAATAATTTAACAGGTTCTATCCCCTCTAGTTTAGGAAATCTCATCAAACTCAAGACCTTGGACCTCTTCACCAATAATTTATCAGCACCATCCCTCATGAATTAGGCAACCTATTAAACTTACGTGATCTAGAAATCTCAAAAAATCAACTATCAGGCTCCATCCCTTCCACTTTAGAAAATCTCACCATGCTTGACACCTTACACCTCTTTACTAATAATTTATCTAGCACCATTCCTCATGAATTAGGCAACCTAGTCAACTTATGTCATCTAGGAATCGCAGAAAATCAACTATCAGGCTCCATCCCATCCACTTTAGGAAATCTTACCATGCTTGACACCTTGTACCTCTACACCAATAATTTATCTGGCACAATCCCTCATGAATTAGGCAACCTAGTCAACTTACGCTATCTAGAAATCGCAGAAAATCAACTATCAGGCTCCATCCCTTCCATTTTAGGAAACCTGACCATGCTTGACACCTTGTACTTCTATACAAATAATTTATCTGGCACAATCCCTCATGAATTAGGCAACCTAGTCAACTTACGTCATCTAGGAATCGCAAAAAATCAACTATCAGGCTCCATCCCTTCCACTTTAGAAAACCTCACCATGCTTGACACTTTGTACCTCTACACTAATAATTTATCTGGCACGATCCCTCATGAATTAGGCAACCTAGTCAACTTACGTCATCTAGAAATCGCAAAAAATCAACTATCAGGCTCCATCCCTTCCACTTTAGGAAACCTCGCCATGCTTGACACCTTGTACCTCTACACCAATAATTTATCTGGCACGAACCCTCATAAATTAGGCAACCTAGTCAACTTACATCATCTAGGAATCGCAGAAAATCAACTATCAGGCTCCATCCCTTCTACTTTAGGAAACCTCACCATGCTTGACACCTTGTACCTCTACATCAATAATTTATCTGGCACCATCCCTCATGAATTAGGCAACCTAGTCAACTTACGTTATCTAGAAATCGCAGAAAATCAACTATCAGGCTCCATCCCTTCCACTTTAGGAAACCTCACCATGCTTGACACCTTATACCTCTACACCAATAATTTATTTGGCACCATCCCTCATGAATTAGGCAACCTAGTGAACTTATGTTATCTAGAAATCACAGAAAATCAACTATTAGGCTCCATCCCTTCCACTTTAGGAAACCTCACCATGCTTGACACCTTGTACCTCTACACGAATAATTTATCTAGCACGATCCCTTATGAATTAGGCAACCTAGTCAACTTACGTCATCTAGAAATCGCAGAAAATCAACTATCAGGCTCCATCCCTTCTACTTTAGAAAACCTCACCATGCTTGAAACCTTGTACCTTCGCACCAATAATTTATCTGGCACGATCCCTCATGAATTAGGCAACCTAGTGAACTTACGTGATCTAAGAATCTCAGAAAATCAATTATCTGGCTCCATCCCTTCTGCTTTAGGAAACCTCACCGTGCTTAACACCTTATACCTCCATACCAATCATTTATCAGGCTCTTTGCCCCAAGAACTGGGTAATCACACCAGCCTCATCTCTCTAGAGGTATCTAATAACAATTTCTTTGCTTACTTAACATCAGAGATCTGTAAAGGAGGTGCGCTTCAAAATCTTACTGTGGAAAACAACTACTTTGAGGGCCCTATTCCAAGAAGTTTAAAAAATTGCTCTAGCTTATTTAGAGTTCGTCTTGAAGGAAATAGGCTTCAAGGAAATATCTCGAAAGACTTTGGGATATACCCGAATCTACACTACCTTGACATGAGCCACAACCAATTATATGTCCAGATCTCACCAAGTTGGGCACATTGTCAAAATTTGACAATCTTCAAGATTTCAGGAAACCTACTTACTGGGAACATACCTCCTAAATTCGGAAAGTTACTTCATTTAGAAGTCTTGGACCTTTCTTCAAATTAACTTGCAGGAGAAATACCAAGAGAGTTAGGTACCATGAGCTTGTTGTACAACTTGACTTTGAGTGATAACAAAATATCTGGAATAATTCCTTCGGAGTTTGGAAAATTATCCAATTTGGAAATTCTTGATTTATCTAACAATGACATCAGCAGCCCAATACCACCACAATTAGAGGCTTGTATTAAACTGCGCATCTTGAATTTGAGCAAAAATAAATTCGATGGGATCATTCCATCTCAACTTGGAGAGTTAAAAGGATCGCAAGATTTACTTGATCTGAGCCATAATTTTTTTGGAGGAGAGATACCATCACAACTGGCAAGTTTGATATATTTAATATCTTTGAACTTGTCCCACAATAATCTGTCAGGTGCCATTCCTTTATCTTTTGGAAGCATGTTAAGTTTGTCAACAATAGATGTATCGTACAACAATCTGGAGGGCCGAGTTCCTAGAAGCAAATTGTTTCAAAATGCTCCAACAGAGTGGTTTATCTATAACAAGGGATTATGCGGTGAGGTGCCAAGTTTGCCTTCTTGTGGATCAACCACTGTAAGCACTCATCATTCAACTAAAAACCACATTATACTCTTTGTTATCAGTCCTATATTGGGCAGCTTGGTTCTTTTAGGTGTGTCTACTATTAGCATTGCCGCTCTTCGTAGGAGAGGAAAACCTACAGAGAAAAAGGATATTGGTGTTGTTATTGGCGATCTATTTTCGATATTGAATTTTGATGGAAGAGTTGCTTATGACTACATCATCAATGCCTCCGAAAATTTTGATGAGAAATATTGCATCGGGAGTGGGACATATGGCAAAGTTTACAAAGTAGAACTTCCAATGGAACAAGTGGTGGCTGTTAAAAAATTTCATTCGATGGAGGAAGGAGTATCTGATGAAAAAAGTTTTCAGAATGAGATTCAAGCATTAACCAGAATTCGACATCGTAACATTGTAAAACTTCATGGGTATTGCTCCAGTTCAGGTTGTAAATTTCTTATATATGAGTACATTGAGAAGGGAAGTTTGGCTAGCATCCTTCGTAATCAAGAAACAGTAGAGGAATTGAATTGGGAGAGAAGAGCTCATATCATCAAAGATGTGGCCCATGCTTTATCATACATACACCATGATCGCAATCCATCCATAGTGCATCGAGGCATCTCCAGCAATAATATATTATTAGACTCTGATTTTAAGGCTTATCTTTTAGACTTTGGCACTGCAAGAATTCTAAAATATGATTCATCAAATTGGAGCACACTAGCAGGCACATTTGGATATGCTACCCCAGGTAAGTCATTCTTCCAATTTGTCCTTCGTATTATTATAGTTATTCTATTAGTTATAAATATATTCTTAAACTTTGCTTTATCTTTATATTTCGATGTCTTATGAGGCTTTCCATGCTTTGAAAAACAAGATTAGTACATATTTGCCAAATAGAGATTTTTCAATAGACCTATGATAATGATTATATCTTTCGATTTGTAAATCTATCCATACTAGAGCTTAGTTATTTTAAAAAAAACAAACTAGTGCCTATAGATAATTAATATTTTCTAATGATGGTTATATTATTTAACTGGTAATCATTTAAAGAAAATAAAAAAATAAAAACTATTACTAAGCATAAACTTTAATTAAGCAATAATAACATTTATTTTACAAATAACAAAGTATTTCCAAAAATTAATATATAAATTACGTTTGGATACAAGATTTTGGCCTTTTTGTTAAGTTTGAGAAAAATTACTTAAATTGGAAACAAAAAGATTATTCCTTTCTCTATTTTTTTTTTGCAGAGCTTTCGTACATGACAAGGGTAAATGAGAAATGTGATGTATACAGCTTTGGCATAGTAATATTAGAAGTAATAATGGGAAGGCATCCAGGTGATTTTGTCTCCTACCTATCTTCATCAGAGGTCCAGCAGATGCTATTCAATGATGTGTTAGATCAACGTATCTCACCTCCTCCAGCTTATCTGGTAAAAGAAGTGTTGTTGCTGGAACCACAAGCACGTCCAACCATGCAAAGGATATCTCACTTATTCATAAGTGGCAACATTCCAACTATTCACGAGCCATTCAACTCAATTAAATTATGTCGATTAGTGGAGTTTTTAACATAGATGCAGTGCTTAAAAGCTACAAAAATGTTATGTAGTTCTTTCATGTTGCATGGAACAAGTTATTGTAACTCTTTTCTATTTTTACCTTCTGGAAACACCATTATATGAACCTCCACTCTATTGTTCCCATTCACTACTCTTTTCAACAAATTTAAGGGAAGTGTCTCACTTCCTCCATTTTCCCAACATAGATTGTTTTCTTTACCTTTCTTTTTATATGTAGTATCATCACTTAATAGATGGCCTATGATGCCGTGATCCATGTGACAGTTTCAAGTGAAATGATTTTTTGATAGATCTATGAGTATTAAAAAGAGGGGGAAAAAATAAAAGACCGTGATGGATCATTGTGATATAACCATGGCAGCATTCAGAAAATTCTAAATACCAAGGAGACTTCATTTTAGAATTGTACGCATAGTCACAGCCCGTTGTCAAGTTGACATGACTCTCGGAAGAAGAATTAGCAATTAATGTATTTTAAATGATTTTTTTAAAAAAATAAATTTTTGAATCTTTCTTTAAGGTTGGATAAATATTGAAAAAGAAAATAAGAATGACAATGGAAAGAGAGAGATTTGAGGAATCTATAAAGAAGACAAAACAATGCTTAGTCAATAATAGATATGGCTAAATCGTTAGGACACACATGCCAAGCGACATGTAAAAATCCTGATGCCAAAATTGCCCCATGGAATCAAAGTCTTCCAGATCAAAGCCACCCAAAGTAATTTCTCTGATAAATACTCTAAACTAGAAATATTCCTAATTTAAGTATGAATTTTAATCTTTTTAAACTCTACATAGAAAATAATAATTTTGCAGGCTCGCTCTTAACTGTCTTAGGTCCATGGTTCAAGGTTGGTTAAGGCCAACAAGTCTATTCGTCGCATTACCACTGCTAGTCTTCACTTCACTATTTCAAGGTTTGTTTAGGCCATCGGGTCTTGCTTGACCATGCGAATGACTTAAACTTGTCTTTTGCTTTACTTGGATTCGGCAGTGATCCATTTTGATGCCCATTTCATTATTCTAACGCTAGTTGACTGATAGAGCTTTTTCTAACTGGTTCAGGTTCACTCTGTAAAGATTTTGGGTCGCAATCAAATAGCTCGGGTAGAACAGGTCGGTATGTACTATTTGAGTAGGAAGCCTACGAGGTCTTGCAGCCACCTCATAGCTTGTTTCCTTCCAAGACCTTGGTAAATCCAGTAAACGTTCTCTTGAGGCGGAGGAGAATCTTGAGAGTTAAAGTCATATCAGCTGTGGCCTTTTCTTGGCTGGAGGGTAGCTGATTGGGATCTGCCCTTTGACTTGATATTTAGAGGGGGGAGAGAGAGAGAGAGAGAGAGAGAGAGAGAGAGAGAGAGAGAGCATCTGTAGCGCAACAAAAATTGTGGTGGTGCAGGAATAGGAACTGCTTTTTCAGTTCACTACCATAAATCAAAATTTGTCATCGTTTTGAAGAGAAATTAAAGGAATTTACTAGCAGTAAAACAAAGTAAAAGCTCATTCTCCAAGCTGTCTGAGCACTTCACAATCCATGAGAATCACCAACTGATACATTACCTTTGCATCTTGGCAGAAATGCATTTGAATATAAAACAGTTCGTAATTAATTTTACTTGATAACAATCTGATGAAATGTTTCATGAAGATGAAGCCATCAAAAGTGAATTTTTAAGCTCCCCTTCCGGAGCGAATTAATTGAACATGAATGCTCAAATTTGTCATGCTATGATCTCAAACAAAATAAACTTTGCACCAGCAACTATAGATCTCGCTATGACTAAAAGACTGTAATGGCAATATAGTAGCCCGTAAATGAGACAGGCAGTTCAGCAGCTGTATCTAAGTCCGTAAGGATTTCCTAAAGATGTTACTTAGAAAATATCCAATTGAACCCAAGAAAAAACCTGTGAGAGCAGCAGACCATATAGTTGATAAGACAAATAGACCATTCCTGAACTAGACCAACCTGTCTTCCAAATAAATAACATCTGGGTTGAAAGCATTTAATCAGATCATAGAAGGGCACTACCCTGAGAAGCAAGGTTTCCCTGTGGCTGTTCTTGGAACTTTTTATCTGTCCACATTGACGGTGACTCTTCACCCACCGCTAGTATTCTATCATGAGAAATGGTATGCTCACACCAAACCTCGATGCTTCTTTCAAAGCCCTTGTTCTTCTTCAGTAATAAATGTAACAATAACAAACTGGCCAACCATTCTTCAAATTTATTTTTGCGGTTCTTCATCAAGTCATTGCGCTTCAATTGATTGATGCTATTGTGGTGAACGACACATAGATGATTCCCGTCACTCTAAGACCCTCTCATGTTAGCTGACCTGGCTGGAAGACCCACTTCAGGCTTTTGGAGGATTCTATTTACTACCGAGGATATTTAGCAATTAATGTATTATAAGTGAGATTTTGTTTTTAAAAAAATAAATTTCTAAATCTTAGTGAAAGGTTGAATTGTCACATGGCCCGCACCAAGTCGTCAGGCCCATAGTTCCCTGCTCACATTTTCAAACCCAGAGCTCACCCAAGCCAGACTGAGTTGTCATCTACTCTTGCGCTTATGTACCGAGTTTCCTACTCCCAATTAATGTTAATTTGGTCAATACCGCGATTCTTCGATCTCAAACGCGTCTGTGATCGCAATCACCACTGTCAGATTTTGATTTGTTCACGAGATGCCATGGATTTGAGAGCAACCCGGGTCGGCAATCCTCTACGTCACATTGAATTAATTCGTGAGCTTTGAGTCTATAAGTCCAGAAGGTGGAAGAAATTTGAGCGAGAGATGACACGAACTGCTGGGATGTGAGAAGCAAGAGAATTAGGTTTGGTAGGGATATTATGAGAATATCTAAAAAACTTTAAACATCACAAAAAATTTTTGGGATAGGAAATAGAGGTACAATGAGAAAGATGAAAGTTTCCATCTAAGTTATTTCATACTTATATAAATTTTAGGATTGCGATTTAGAATTTTTTTTTTTAATCCATGAACTTCTCTCTCTCTCTCTTTTGAGTGGAAAATAAAGTGTAAAAATAAGAATAATCCATGAAATTCTTAAGTTAGAGAAGATTAGTTCTAAATTAAAAAATGGATAAGCGAAAATTTTAACTCAAGAAGGAAGACTTGTAATCTAATAGAATTCTAGAAGGAAATATTTTTATCTATCAGTTGGAAATATAGGGGTAGCAAGCTTTTCGTAAAGACAAGGCAAGCAAAGAACCGGCGTTGCAAGAGCTGATATCTGGCCCTGTCAAACCCCAGAAGTTGAAGTTGTGATAGACCTGGTAAAGAAAAAGCAAGTCATGCCATGTGAAAACAAATTACACCCAGGAGGAGAAAGGGGAAAAGAATGAGGGCAGAGGGGGATTCCTCTGTGGTGGTTGATTGGATCCGAGGTGTGGATAGATATGGGGATGGTCATCCCCTTATTAGAGAAATTCGGAGACTGGCTCAGGAGTTTGGTGGCTTCCAGGTAGCCCACGTGTTTCGGGAGGCGAACAGGGCAGCAGACTGGGTTGCCTCTTTCGTCGCACGGCATTCTGGGGAGTTCCTGTGGACATCTATAGGAGATATTTCTTCTGATCTGTACTCCTTACTTTATTGTGATCTGGCAGGATGTACTCACTTTAGAGCTATATAATTTGCCGTTTTGACCAAAAAAAAAAAAAAAGGATGAGGGCAGAAAAACCTCGTCCACTTCATAGGTCACGATGCAGAGGAGACACAGGGGAATCCTGAAAGTTGAAGTCGAGATGCCCTGGCCTTTTCTTGGTTGGTGGGGTGGAAACCGATTGGGTTGTGCAGGCATTGACTTGGGCAAACTCTATTGGCTTGTCATGATGCAGAGGAGAATCTTGAAAGTTAGAAAGTCATGATGCCCTAGCCTTTTCTTGGCTGTTGGGTAAACCCTTTTTCTTGGTTCACACCGCACTCGTGACGCAGATTTGAAAAATTAAACAATAACTAATTGGCCTTCTTCCAATCCAAATTAAATAATGAACGCTTTCCGGATCTATAAATAGGGTTCTCGAATCCCCACTTGGGTACCAACCAGCAGAACTAAAAAACCACGTACGGAACACCAAGAGAGCCATATTAATTATGGATGCTAGTCGTAGGCAAATCCTTCTTCCTCTGAATCATCTATCAATCAGCCTTCTCCTGCTATCCTTCTTCCTTCTTCCCTACTCATCAGAAACGGCAGTTGCTGCGACCGTTGCTTCTTCAATCATTGAATCCCAAGCGAGAGTTCTGCTCCATTGGAAATCCACCCTTCAAAATTCACATGCCCAACAACTCCGTTCTTGGTCTCTCCCCAGCAACACGTGCATGTGGTATGGCATCACCTGCATGGAGAATGGAGGCCAAGTTGTGATCACGGGCATCAGCCTACCTCGTGCGAGCTTAGTAGGTAAGCTCAACAGCCTCAACTTCTCCGCCCTCCCATCTCTCACTCGCCTCCACCTCCGATGCAACTACTTGTTTGGAACAATTCCGCCTAGCATACGCACGCTTCACTCTCTCACCTCCCTCGATCTCTCGCTAAATCGTCTTTCCGGCAATCTGCCCCTCGCTCTCGCTAGCCTCTCTAGCCTGACTGAGATCGACCTTTCTTCAAACAATTTCATTGGTGAGATTCCTCCTTGTTTCTTCGCCAACTGGACTAAGCTAACCTCCCTCAAATTCCAGCAAAATTTACTTGGTGGCGCACTGCCTCCAGAGATTGGCCAGCTCAAAAGTCTACATGTGCTTAATTTATACGAAAACAATCTCGCTGGTCCCATCCCTTCGACCCTTGATAACTTGACCAACCTAAAATTCCTCTCCCTTAGCAAAAATCAGTTCTCTGGCAATATTCCCCATGAACTAGGCAATTTAGTTAACCTCTTGGATCTAGAAATCTCATACAATTATTTAACAGGTTCCATCCCTTCCAGTTTAGGCAATCTCATCAAACTCAAAACCTTGTACCTTGGCTCAAATAATATATTGGGCACCATTCCTCATGAATTAGGCAATTTAGTGAACTTACGTGATCTAGAAATCTGGGAAACTCAACTATCGGAATCCATCCCTTCCACTTTAGGAAACCTCACCATGCTCGACATTTTGTTCCTCGACACCAATAATTTTTCTGGCACAATCCCTCACGAATTAGGCAAACTAGTGAACTTACATTCTCTAACAATCTATGAAAATCAACTATCAGGCTCCATCCCTTCCACTTTAGGAAACCTCACCATGCTTGACGCCTTGTACCTCTACATCAATAAATTATCTGGCACAATCCCCCGTGAATTAGGCAAACTAGTGAACTTACATTTTCTAGATATCAATAAAAATCAACTATCAGGCTCCATCCCTTCCACTTTAGGAAATCTCACCATGCTTGACACCATGCATCTCTACACCAATAATTTATCTGGCACCATCCCTCGTGAATTAGGCAACCTAGTGAATTTACGTGATCTAAAAATCTCAAAAAATAAACTATCAGGCTCCATCCCTTCCACTTTAGGAAACCTCACCATGCTTGACACCTTAGGCCTCTTCACCAATAATTTATCTGGCACCATCCCTCATGAATTAGGCAACCTAGTGAACTTACATTCTCTAGTTATTTATGAAAATCAACTATCAGGCTCCATCCCTTCCACTTTAGAAAATCTCACCATGCTTGACACCTTGTACCTCTACACCAATCATTTATCTGGCTCTTTGCCCCAAGAACTGGGTAATCACACCAACCTCATCTACCTAGAGCTATTTGACAACAATTTCTCAGGTTACTTACCTTCAGAGATCTGTAAAGGAGGTGCGCTTCAATATCTTACTGTGCAAAACAACTACTTTGAGGGCCCTATTCCAAGAAGTTTAAAAAACTGCTCTAGCTTATTGAGAGTCCGCCTTGAAGGAAACAAGCTTAAAGGAAACATCTCTGAAGACTTTGGGACATACACGAATCTAGACTACATTGACATGAGCTACAACCAATTATATGGCCAGATCTCACCAAGTTGGGCACATTGTCAAAATTTGAAAAGCTTCAGGATTTCAGGAAACCTACTTACTGGGAATGTACCCCCTGAATTCGGAAAGTTGCTTCAATTAGGATTACTGGATCTTTCTTCAAATCAACTTGCAGGAGAAATACCAAGAGAGTTAGATACCATGAGCTTATTATTCAACTTGAATTTGAGCAATAACAAAATATCTGGAATAATTCCCTCGGAGTTTGGAAAATTATCCAATCTGGAAATTCTTGATTTATCTAACAACGACATCAACAGCCCAATACCACCACAATTAAAGGGTTGTATTAAACTGCGCATCTTGAATTTGAGCAAAAATAAATTTGATGGGATCATTCTGTCTCAACTTGGAGAGTTAAAAGGATTGCAAGATTTACTTGATCTGAGCCATAATCTTTTTGGAGGAGAGATACCATCACAATTGGCAAGTTTGACAAATTTAATATCTTTGAACTTGTCCCACAATAATTTGTCAGGTGCCATTCCTTCATCTTTTGGAAGCATGTTGAGTTTGTCATCAATAGATGTATCGTACAACAATTTGGAGGGCCCAGTTCCGAGAAGCAAATTGTTTCAAAATGCTCCAGCATTGTGGTTAAACCATAACAAGGGATTATGTGGTGAGGTGCCGAGTTTGCCTTCTTGTGGATCAACCACTGTAAGCACTCATCATTCAACTAAAAACCACATTATACTCTTTATTATCACTCCTATATTGGGCAGCTTGGCTCTTTTAGGTTTGTCTACTATCATTATTGCTGCTCTTCGTAGGAGAGGAAACACTACAGAGAAAAAAGATATTGATGTTGTTATTGGCGATCTGTTTTCTATATTGAATTTTGATGGAAGAGTTGCTTATGACTATATCATCAATGCCTCCGAAAATTTTGATGAGAAATATTGCATCGGGAGTGGAACATATGGCAAAGTATACAAAGTAGAACTTCCAATGGAACAAGTGGTGGCTGTTAAAAAAATTCATCCGCTGGAGGAAGGAGTATTTGATGAGAAAAGCTTCCAGAACGAGATTCAAGCATTAACCAGAATTCGACATCGTAACATTGTAAAACTTCATGGATTTTGCTCAAGTTCAGGTTGTAAATTTCTTATATATGAGTACATTGAGAAGGGAAGTTTAGCTAGCATCCTTCGTAACCAAGAAACAGCACAGGAATTGAATTGGGAGAGAAGAGCTCATATCATCAAAGATATTACCCATGCTTTATCATATATACACCATGACTGCAATCCATCCATAGTGCATCGAGACATCTCCAGTAATAATATATTATTAGACTCTGATTTCAAGGCTTATCTTTCAGACTTTGGTACTGCAAGAATTCTGAAATCTGATTTATCAAATTGGAGCACAGTAGCAGGCACATTTGGATATACTGCCCCAGGTAAGTCATTCTTCCAATTTGTTCTTCTTATTATTGTAGCTATTCTATTTGTGATATATATATATATATACTTTGCTTTATCTTTCTATTTCGATGTCTTATGTGGCTTACCATGCATTTGAAAAATAGGATTAGTACATATTTGCTAAATAGAGATTTTTCGATAAACCTATGGTAATGGTTAGATATTTCATTTGTGAATCTATCCATATGAGAGCTTAGACATTTAAATAAAAGCAAACTAGTGCCTATAGATAATTAATATTTTCTTATGATGATTATATTATTTAACTGGTAATCATTTAAAGAAAATAAAAAATAAAAACTATTACTAAGCATAAACTTTAATTAATCGATAATAACATTTATTTTACAAATATCAAAGTATTTCCAAAAGTTAATATATAAATTAAATTTGAAGACAATATATTAGCATTTTTGTTAAGTTTGAAAAAAATTTACTTAAATTGGAATAACGTTATTCCTTTCTCTATTTTTTTGTAGAGCTTTCGTACATGACAAGGGCGAATGAGAAATGTGATGTATACAGCTTTGGTATAGTAATATTAGAAGTAATAATGGGAAGGCATCCAGGTGATCTTGTCTCCTCCCTATCTTCATCAGACGTCCAGCAGATGCTATTCAGTGATGTGCTAGATCAACGCATCTCACCTCCTGCAGCTTATATGGTCAAAGAAGTGTTGTTGCTGGCTATTATAGCATTTTCATGCATCCGCGTTTTACCACAAGCCCGACCAACCATGCAAAGGATATCTCACTTATTCATAAGTGGCAACATTCCAACTATTCACGAGCCGTTCAACTCAATTAAATTATGTCAATTAGTAGAGTTTTTAACATAGATGTCGTGCTTAAAATATACAAATCTTATGTAGTTCTTTCATGTTGAATGTAATAAGTTATTGTAACTCTTTTCTATTTTTACCTTCTAGAAACACCATTATATGAACCTCCACTCTATTGTTCCCATTCACTATTATTTTCAACAAATTTAAGGGAAGCGTCTCACTTCCTCCATTTTTCCAAAATAGATTGTTTTCTTCACCTTTCTTTTTATATGTAGTGTCATGATGGCCTATGATGCCATGATCCATGTGGTAGTTTCAAGTAGAATGATTTTTTTTATGGATCCATGAGTATCAAAAGAGGGGGAGGGGGAGGGGGAGGGGGAGGGGGGAGGCAAAAGACTGTGATGGATCATTGTGATATAACCATGGCAGCATTCAGAAAATTATAAATACAAAGGAGACTTCTTTTTAGAATTGTATGCATAGTCACAGCCAGTTGTCAAATTGACAGAAGTATGGTTGAGCAGGACTAGCGAGATAGACTTCTAGTATGACTCTCGAGAGAAGAATAAGCAATTTGTGTATTTTAATTGATTTTTTTTTAAAAAAATTCTGAATCTTAAAGGTTGGATAAATATTGAGAAAAAAAAAAGAAAGAAAAAGGAAAGAGAAAGATTTGAGGAATCTATAAAGAAGACAAAACAATCCTTCGCCAATAATAGATATAACTAAATTATTAGGACACGACACGGAAGACATGTCAACAGACATGTAAAAATCCTAGAAAATAGCGTCATGCTGCCAAAACTTCCTCATGGAATCAAAGTCTTCCATATCAAAGCCACCCAAAGTAATTTCTCTGATACATACTCTGAACTAGAAATATTCCTAATTTAAGTATGAATTTTAATCTATTCAAACCCTACATAGAAAATAATAGTTTTGCAGGCTCATTCTTAACTCTCTTTGGTCCAACGTAAAGGTTGGTTAAGGCCAACGAGTCTACTCGTCGCATTACTGCTGCTAGTCATTTTTCACTTCACTATTTCAAGCTGACCCAGCACTTCACAATCCATGAGATTCACCAACTGATGCATTATATTTGCACCTTGGCAGCAATGCATTTAAATATAAAAAAGTTCGTAATTACTTTTACTTGCTAATATTCTAATTGACCAAAAGTATGTTTGAGCAAGACCAACTGGTTAAATTTCTAGTATGACTCTGGGAAGAAGAATTAGCAATCAATGCATTGTAAGTGAGATTTTTTCAAAAAAAAATAAATTTCTAAATCCTAGTTAAAGGTTGAGTTGTCACGCGGCCCAGTTTCTTCACATGACCAGCACCAAGTCGTCAGGCCCATAGTTGCCTGCTTATATTTTCAAACCCAGAGCTCACCCAAGCCAGACAGAGTTGTCATCAACTCTTGCGTTTATGCATTGTATTTTTGTGCGCATACATGCGTACTGAGTTTCCTACTCCCAGTTAATGTTAATCTGGTCAATGCTGCGATTCTTCTATCTCAAACGCGTCTGTGATCGCAATCATGACTCAGATTTTGATTTATTCACGAGATGCCATGGATTTGAAAGCGACCCCGCGGTTTAGCAGTCCTTTACGTCTCATTGAATTAATTCGGAAGCTTTGAGTCTATAAGTCCAGAAGGTGGAAGAAATTTGAGCGAGTGATGACACGAATTGTTGGGATGCGAGAAGCGAGAGAATTAGGGATATTATGAGTATTGACGAGAAGATAAGTTCTGGTGAGAATACCAAGTCAAAGGATATCAGTACAGCTGGGAAATTGATTGCAATTCTAACAAATAAGTGTTAGCATAACAAAATTTGTTGTAGAGTTTGTTTGGATAACAAACTTTGCTGTAAACAATATTATATATATGTGCATTCAATCAATGAAGAGCTATGTGGTTGAAACCAATTAAGCATTACGTGCTTTCCCTTTTCTTTATGGTATCAGAGCCTTGTTCAACCAACGTCAACATATCCATTACTCAAGTCTCTCCTCATGATACTTCATCTTCTATCACCTCACCCACATTTACCACCTTGCCACATCCTGCCACAGTTAAACTTGGGCGTGAGAATTTTCTTCTCTGGAAAGCTCAACTGACCCAGTATTTGCGTGGCCAAGATGACTTTGGCTATCTTGATGGGTTGATCACACCACCACTGAAGCATGCTAGTGATTCCAACTCAGCTACTGGTGAAGCTGCTTCTATTCCCAATCCAGCTTATCATCATTGGTTTAAACAAGATCAACTTCTACTTAGTACTATTATGTCTTCTTTAACGGAAGGTGTTCTCTCTCAAGTAGTTGGATATTCTATATCTTGCGAAGTTTGGCTCGCCTTGGAACATATGTATGCATCTCAATCTAGGGCACGAATTATCCAAATTCGCACCCAACTTGCGAACTTTCGCAAGGGTAATTTATCTGTCTCTAATTATTTTCAGCGAGTGACTGGGTAATGTGATACTCTTGCCGCTGCTGGTCATCCTTTGGGTGATGATGAAATTATCTCCTTTCTCCTCGCCAGTTTAGGATCAGATTATGATCCATTAGTCATATTTGTGACAACTCGCATTGACCCTATGAGCGTTGAAGGACTCTATAGTCATATGCTCACTCATGAAATACGACTTGAGCAACAAAATAATGTTGCTAATATATCTGCATCTTCAGTCAATGTTGCCTCTCATAACCAGACAAATCATGGGAGAGGGCAGCACTCTGGTAATTCCTCCCCCAACTTCAATCGATCATGGGGGCATAATTCTACGTGTGGACAAGGTGCTTTTCCAAATGGTGGTCAAACTAGTTCCTCTCGTGCAACCAGCTCTTCACGCCCAACTTGCCAAGTTTGCAGAAAATTTAGACATTCAGCTATTAAGTGCTTTCATCGCTTTGCCTTATCCTACCAAAGCGATCCACCTCAACAAAAGTCTCACACTCTTCTTGCGGCACCACTGCAACACTGACTATGATTGGCATCCTGACACAGGAGCAACACATCATCTCAATGCGGATATTAGCAATCTCAACATATGGATGATGAAAACACTAGTACAGACACTATTCAAGTTGGCAATGGTGAAGGTTTGCACATTTCTCATATTGGTTCCTCCCATATTTCTTCTTCTAATTGGTCATATCTCCTTAAAAACATCTTACTTATTCCCCAGATTCAGATGAACTTACTTTCTGTTCATCAATTTGCTAGAGACAACAATGTCTATTTTGAGTTTCATGCTAACTTTTTCTTGATTAAGGATTGCAATTCTGGGAAAATGTTTCACCGCGGGCCGCTCCGCAAGGGTCTCTATTCCATGCTTTCCTCATCTCAACCATCTTCACCTTTAGCTCTTATTGGTGTTCGTGCATCCATTGAAGATTGGCATAGGAGGCTTGGTCATCCTGCTTTTCAAACAGTCTCAAAAGTTGTTTCTCATCACCAACTTCTAGTTTCTTCCAATAAAAGACAACGTGTTTGTTCTGACTGTCAATTAGCTAAGAGTCATAATCTACCATTTCCATCATCTGAGTCAAAGTCTTGACAACCTTTAGATTTGATCTTTACAAATGTGTGGGGCCCTTCATCTATACTTTCAACTAATGGTAATCGTTATTATGTATCTTTTGTGGATGATTTTACTAAATTCATTTGGCTATTTCCTAACAAATTAAAGTCTGATGTCGAGTCCGTTTTTCACTATTTTCAAATCTTTGTTGAACGACAATTTAATCATAAAATTCATGCCATACAAAGTGATTGGGGTGGTGAATATCGTTGTTGTAATCAATTTTTTTAAAAACACTGGCATTGTTCATTGCTTGGCTTGTCCTCACGCCCATCAACAAAATGGGTCAGTTGAGCGACACCATCGTCATATTGTCGAAATGGGATTATCTCTTCTTTCTCAGTCATTCATGCTAAAAACCTTTTGGGAGGATGCTTTCTTAACCTGAATTTATTTGACTAATAGACTCCCTACTCCAATATTACAAAATAAGTAACCTTATGAATTGCTTTTCCATCATCAACCAAAATATAAATTCTTGCGTGCATTTGGTTGCGCATGTTGGCCATGTCTTTGTCCTTATAATCATCATAAACTTGATTATAGATCCAAGACTTGTGTGTTTCTAGGTTATAGTCTAGATCACCATAGTTACAAATGTCTCGATCCCTCTAATGGTCGAATCTATATATCTCGTAATGTGGTGTTTGATGAGCATCATTTTCCCTTCCGACCAACGTGGTACTCTTCCTCTCCTGCTCAGTCACCTCACTCAAATCCAAATAGGCATATTATTTATCCTATCACCCACTCATCTATTTCTCCTCTGTCAAACTCATCCACTTTGCGTGTGTCAAACTCATCCATGCCACTTCAATGTTCTGTACCTAGTAATTCTCTTCCTCGCTAGTCTAACATGATGTGTGATTCTTTAGAAAGATCATGTGAATCCATAGCTGCTCCTATGACCGACTCTTCTCCAACTACTCCAACAAATGAGTCCAGTGCCAATATGCTATCTAATACCTCTCCAAGTGCTCTTGTTCCTACTAATTGTACTCATGCAATGACCATCATATCTCAAAATCAAATTTTCAAGCCCAAAGTTGCTATTGATGGTACCATTAAATATCCTCTACCAAAAGCATTAATTGCTGAATATGCTGATGTCGAGCCTAAATGTTATACTGATGTTATCAAGAATATTAAATAGCGAGAAGCTATGAATTCATTTGATGCTTTGCTCCGAAATGGAACATGATCTCTTGTGCCTCCGAAATCTAACATGAATATAGTGGGTTGCCGCTGGGTTTTTCGTGTCAAGCGTCGTGCCGATGGATCTATTGATAGGTATAAGGCTCGACTTGTGGCCAAAGGTTATTACCAGCAACACGATGTCGACTACTCAAAGACTTACAGTCCAGTTGTGAAGCCAACGACAATTCGTACCGTACTTTCAATTGCTATTTCTAACAACTGGTGCCTCCGTCAAATAGACATTTAAAATGCTTTCCTCCATGATTTTCTCAACGAGGAAGTATATATTGATCAACCATCTAGTGATCGACATCCACAATTTCCCAATCATGTGTGTCGACTGCACAAGGCATTATATGGTCTTAAACAAGCCCCTCGGGCTTGGTTTTTCAAGTTGAGTAATTGTCTCTTGGCACTTGGCTTCATTGCTTCAAAAGCTGATTCTTCACTATTTATCTTATGGCAGCAGTCACTAGTAATATTCTTCCTAATTTATGTGCATGATATCATAGTCACTGGTTCAAATGCTACCAGTGTTAATTCTATTATATGGCTTCTCAATGCTGACTTTGAAGTTAAGGATCTTGAACAGCTAAACTATTTCTTAGGCATTGAAGCACTTCATGTTCCTGAAGGATTGTTCCTTATGCAAAGAAAGTATATTGCCAATCTTCTTTGTCGAAGTCATATGGACAAAGCTAAGCCATCTCCATCACCAAGGTCTACTACATGCTCTCTATCTGCTTATAGTGGAGTACAATTTGACAATCCAACATTATATCGAAGTATTGTTGGTGGACTACACTACTTATCCTTCACTCGTCCTGATATTGCCTTCTCAGTTAATCGGGTACGTCAATTCATGCATAACCCACTACTTCCTCGTTGGTAGGCTGTGAAATGCATCTTGCGTTACTTGAAGCACACCATATCTCATGGCCTTCTCATTGCAAAAGACTCGTCACTGAATTTACATGCCTTGTCTGAAGCGAACTGGGTCGGCGACACCGATGATAAACGCTCCACAAGTGCCTACTGTATTTTTCTTGGTAAGAACTTAATCTTTTGGAGTTCCAAGAAATAATTGCACGTAGCAGCACAGAAGCTAAATATTGTTCTGTTGCAAACGCCACTGCCAAACTGCAATGGATTAAATCTCTACTTCATGAACTTGGTTTCTCGGGGTCCAAAACTCCCACACTTTGGTGTGATAACATCGGAGCAACTTATCTTTGCTCTAATCTAGTTTTTCATGCTAGAACAAAGCATATAGAGATTGACTTTCATTTTGTCCGTGATAGAGTTGCCAAAAATCAATTATATGTTCACTTTATCTTGAGCAAAGATCAATTAGCTAATGCTGTTACAAAGCCCCTATCCATTACTCAGTTCACGTTGTGCGCAAATCTTAACATCGCTCGCTCTCGTTCAGATTGTGGGGGCGTATTGACGAGAAGATAAGTTCTGACGAGAATACCAAGTCAAAGGAGATCAGTACAGCTGAAAGAATTGAAATTGATTGCAATGCTAACAAATAATTGTTAGCATAACAAAACTTGTTGTAGAGTTTGTTTAGATAACAAACTTTTTTGTAAACAATATTATATATATACATTCAATCAATGAAGAGTTGTGTGGTTGAAACCAATTAAACATTACGTGCTCTCCCTTTTCTTTAATGAGAATAGCTAAAAAACAAAAAACATCACAAAAATATTTTGGGATAGGAAATAGAGATACCATGAGAAAGATGAAGGTTTTCATCTAAGTTATTTCATCACTTATATAATTTTTAGGATTGCGATTTGGAATTTTTTAATCCATGAAATTTTCTCCTTTTTTTTGAGTGGAAAATAAAGTGTAAAAATAAGATTAATCCATGAAATTCTTAAGTTAGAGAAGATTAATTTTAAATTAAAAAAATGGAAAAGCGAAAATTTTAACTCAAGACGGAAGACTTGTATTTTAATAGAATTCTAGAAGGAAATATTTCTATCTATGAGTTGGAAATAAATGGCGAGCAGGTAGCAAGCTTTTCGTACAGACGCGGCAAGCAAAGAACCCGTGTTGCAAGGGCTGATGTATGCCCCTGTCAGACCTCACGGAGGAATTCATGAGGCCTCACACCCCACCGTGATAGACCGGGAAAAGAAGAAGCAAGTCCTAATTTCAATATCTCGGTACCTACAGCCATTTCACCATTGGGGCCATTCAATATTGATAGGCCTCTGTTCTTATTCAAGATTCCTCGCGCCCTATACCGATTCTCTAATAACTTTGCCGTTTGCAATTAAGATTAGCCACTTGGTGACAAAGAGCCCCAGCTGTAGGGAAAGCAAGGGGCAAAGTGTGATAGCAATTTCGTAGCAGAGGACGCTGCCATGTAAATTAAGATACCAGACCCCAATGGCGTGAAACAAAATCCAAGGTGTGGGGCTCAAAATAGCTTGGGTTAAAGAAAAACCCAGACTGCAATCGGCCCAAATATTCTTGATTGGGAGTTTTTTTTTGTGATGGCAAGGAAGGCAAAAGAAGCCATCTGACCATAATGATAAGGGAGGAATCTTCAAAAATTTTTACCCCAAAGCCAAACATGAGTAATCACAGAAAAGGAGAGGAAGAAAAGGTGGGTGTCATCAATTCTAACTTAATAGTTGATGGCCTTGCTTGACTTTTTTTCTAATCTAATAGAGTGTATGAAATGACTAATTGTTCTTCTGTTTGACTTTTCCATCACCACATGATAATTAGGAGGCTTTTTTTTTGTGATGGTAAGGGAGGCAAAAGAAGCCATCTGACCATTAATGACAAGGGAGAAATCTTCAAACTTCTTTACCCCAAAACCGAACATGTGTAATCACAGAAAAAGGAGAGGAAAAAAAGGTGGGTGTCATCAATTCTAATTTAATAGTTGATGGCCTTGCTTGACATTTTTTCTAATCTAATAGAGTGTGTGAAACGACTAATTGTTCTTCTGCTTGACTTTTCCATCACCACATGATAATTAGGAGGTTTTTTTCAATGATGGTAAGGAAGGCAAAAGAAGCCATCTGACCATTAATGATAAGGGAGGAATCTTCAAAGTTCTTTACCCCAAAACCAAAGATGAATAATCACAAAAAAGGAGAGGGAAAAGACGTGGGTGTCATAAATTCTAATCTAATAGAGGATGGCCTGCTTGATTTTTTTCTTTTTTCTAATCTAATAGAATATATGAAATTTGGCTAATTGTTCTTTTGCTTGTCTTTTCCATCACCACATGATAATTAGGGAGTTTTTTTTTTGGTGATGATAAGGGAGGCAAAAGAAGCCATCTGACCATTAATGATAAGGGAGAAATCTTCAAAGCCCCAAAACCATACATGACTAATCACAGAAAAGGAGAGAAAAAAGACGTGGGTATCATCAATTCTAATCTAATAGATGATGGCCTGCTTGACTTTTCTTTTTTCTAATCTAATAGAGTGTATGAAATTAGGCTAATTGCTCTTCTGCTTGACTTTTCCATCACCATGACCCTGCATGTAAGAAGGCACCCAATCCTCACCTCAGCACCAATCAACCGAGCCAAAAAAAAAATCACCCGGCACTTTTGGAGTTTCCTAGAGCTCTATGGATTCCAAGCCCTTGCACCCGTAAGCCAATGCTGATCGGGCTCTTTGACAGTAGCTTCTGACAAAAATACAAGATTTCTCCAGATCCTTGTTTCTAGTAGAATAATGCAACGAGTCCATCTATCACGGTCTATATTTCGGACGCTTCCATTGGGCTCCTTGTTGCATGTAAATATATTTTTTATATTTTTAGATTTGCTGGTTACGTCTTTTTGTTTTCTTATAATCAGCAATACCTACTTCTCTTCCTTAGGTACCGGTGTGGGTAACCTCGTCGCCCTCTCCTCCCCATCCAGGCGACTCTCTCAATCAACTTGGAGGTGAGGGTAACCTCGTCGCCCTGTCCTCCCCATCCGGGCAACTCTCCCAATCACGGGCGACTTTCGCAATCATGGGCGACTTTCGCATAAAGAAATACTTCCTTGGGTCGATAAATAGGGCTCTCGAATCCCCATTTCGGTACCAACCAGCAGAACTAGAAACCACATACGGCACACCTAGAGAGCCTTATTAATTATGGATCCTAGTCGTAGGCAAATCCAATACCAATCCCTCCCTCTTAATCATCTATCAATCAGCCTTCTCCTGCTATCCTTCTTCCTTCTTCACCACTCATCAGCAACGACAGTTGCTGCAACCCCTGCTTCTTCAATCGTTGAATCCCAAGCAAGAGTTCTACTCCATTGGAAATCCACCCTTCAAAATTCACACGCCCAACAACTCGGTTCTTGGTCTCTCTCCAACAACATGTGTATGTGGCATGGCATCACCTGCATGGAGAATGGAGGCCGAGCTGTGATCACGGGCATCAGCCTACCTCGTGCCGGCTTGGTAGGTAAGCTCGATGCCCTCAACTTCTCCGCCCTCCCATCTCTTACTCGTCTCCACCTCCGACGCAACTACTTGTTTGGAACAATCTCGCCTAGTATATGCACGCTTCCCGCTCTCACCTCCCTCGACCTCTCGCAAAATCGCCTTTCCGGCAATCTGCCCCTCGCTCTCGCCAGCCTCTCTAACTTGACTGAGATCGACCTTTCTTCAAACAAATTCATTGGTGAGATGCCTCCCGAGATTGGCCAGCTCAAGAGTCTACGTGTGCTTTATTTATACAGAAACAATCTCGCTGGTCCGATCCCTTCGACCCTTGGTAACTTGACTAACCTAAGATTCCTCGAACTGCACAGAAATCAGTTCTCTGGTGATATTCCCCGTGAACTAGGCAATCTAGTTAACCTCTTGGATCTAGCAATCTCATACAATTATTTAACAGGCTCCATCCCTTCTAGTTTAGGCAATCTCATCAGACTCAAGACCTTGTACCTTGGCATAAATAATTTATCTGGCACCATCCCTCATGAATTAGGAAACCTAGTGAACTTACGTGATCTAGATATCATAGAAAATCAACTATCGGGCTCCATCCCTTCCACTTTAGGAAATCTCACCATGCTTGACACCTTGTACCTCCACACCAATCATTTATCAGGCTCTTTACCCCAAGAACTGGGTAATCACACCAGCCTCATCTCTTTAGAGGTATATAATAACAATTTCTCTGGTTACTTACCTTCAGAGATCTGTAAAGGAGGTGCGCTTCAATATCTTATTGTGCAAAACAACTACTTTGAGGGCCCTATTCCAAGAAGTTTAAAAAATTGCTCTAGCTTATTCAGAGTTCGCCTTGAAGGAAACAAGCTTAAAGGAAATATCTCCGAAGACTTTGGGATATACCCGAATCTACACTACATTGACATGAGCTACAACCAATTATATGGCGAGATCTCACCAAGTTGGGCACATTGTCAAAATTTGACACGCTTCAGTATTTCAGGAAACCTACTTACTGGTAACATACCCCCTGAATTCGAAAAGTTACTTCAGTTAGAAGTCCTAGACCTTTCTTCAAATCAACTTGCAGGAGAAATACCAAGAGAGTTGGGTACCATGAGCTTATTGTTTCACCTGACTTTGAGTGATAACAAAATATCTGGAATAATTCCTTCAGAGTTTGGAAAATTATCCAATCTAGAAATTTTGGATTTATCTAACAACAACATCAATAGCCCAATACCACCACAATTAGAGGGTTGTATTAAACTTCGCTTCATGAATTTGAGCAAAAATAAATTTGATGGGATCATTCCATCTCAACTTGGAGAATTAAAAGAATTGCAAGATTTACTTGATCTTAGCCATAATTTTTTTGGAGGAGAGATACCATCACAACTGGCAAGTTTGACATATTTAATATCTTTGAACTTGTCCCACAATAATTTGTCGGGTGCCATTCCTTCATCTTTTGGAAGCATGTTGAGTTTGTCATCAATAGATGTATCGTACAACAATTTGGAGGGCCCAGTTCCGAGAAGCAAATTGTTTCAAAATGCTCCAGCAGAGTGGTTTATCCATAACAAGGGTTTATGTAGTGAGGTGTCAAATTTGTCTTCTTGTGGACCAACTACTGTAAGCACTCATCATTCAACTAAAAACCACATTATACTCTTTGTTATCACTCCAATATTGGGCAGCTTGGTTCTTTTAGGTTTGTCTACTATCATCATTGCCGTTCTTCGTAGGAGAGGAAAACCTACAGAGAAAAAGGAAACTGATGTCATTATTGGTAAATTGTTTTCGATATTGAATTTTGATGGAAGAGTTGCTTATGACTACATCATTAATGCCTCCGAAAATTTTGATGAGAAATATTGCATCGGGAGTGGAGCATATGGCAAAGTTTACAAAGTAGAACTTCCAATGAAACAAGTGGTGGCTGTTAAAAAACTTCATGCAATGGAAGAAGGAGTATTTGATGAGAAAAGTTTCCAGAACGAGATTCAAGCATTAACCAGAATTCGACATCGTAACATTGTAAAACTGCATGGGTTTTGTTCCAGTTCAGGTTGTAGATTTCTTATAAATGAGTATATTGAGAAGGGAAGTTTAGCTAGCATCCTTCGCAATCAAGAAACAGCAGAGGAATTGAATTGGGAGAGAAGAGCTCATATTATCAAAGATGTGACCCATGCTTTATCATACATGCACCATGATTGCAATCCATCCATAGTGCATCGAGACATCTCCAATAATAATATATTATTAGACTATGATTTTAAAGCTTATCTTTCAGATTTTGGCACTGCAAGAATTCTAAATTCTGATTTATCAAATTGGAGCACAGTAGCAGGCACATTAGGATATACTGCCCCAGGTAAGTCATTCTTCCAATTTGTCTTTCTTATTATCATAGTAATTCTATTTGTTATATATATTCTTATACTTTGATTTATTGTTCTATTTCGATGTCTTATGTGGCTTACCATGCATTTGACAAACACGAGTAGTATATATTTGACAAACAGAGATTTTTCAATAAACCTATGATAATGATTATATCTTTCATTTGTGAATCTATCCATACGAGAGCTTAGATATTTAAATAAAAGCAAACTAGTGCATATAGATAATTATATTTTCTAATGTAAAATATTAATACATAAACTAAGTTTGGACACAAGATTTTGGCATTTTTGTTAAGTTTGAGAAGAATTACTTAAATTGGAAACAAGAAGATTATTCATTTCTCTATTTTTTTTGCAGAGCTTTCGTACATGACAAGGGTGAATGAGAAATGCGATGTATACAGCTTTGGCATAGTAATTTTAGAAGTAATAATGGGAAGGCATCCAGGCGATCTTGTCTCCTCCCTATCTTCATCAGATGTCCAGCAAATGTTATTTATTGATGTGTTAGATCAACGTATCCCACCTCCTGCAGCTTATATGGTAAAAGAAGTGTTGTTGCTAGCTATTATAGCATTTTCATGCATCCGTATTATACCACAAGCACGACCAACCATGCAAAGGATATCTCACTTATTCATAAGTGGCAACATTCCAAATATTCACGAGCCATTAAACTCAATTAAATTATGTCAATTACTGGAGTGCTTAACATAGATGCAGTGCTTAATAGCTACAAAAATCTTATGTAGTTCTTTCCTATTGCATGGAACAAGTTATTGTAACTCTTCTCTATTGTTGCCTTCTAGAAACACCATTATATAAACCTCCACTCTATTGTTCCCATTCACTACGCTTTTCAACAAATTTAAGAGAAGTGTCTCACTTCTTCCATTTTCCCAAAATAGATTGCTAAAAAATAGTGAAGATTTTTATATGTAGTGTCTATGATGCCGTGATCCTTGTGATAGTTTCAAGTGGAGTGATTTTTTTGATGGATCTATGAGTATTAAAATGAGGGGGGAAAAACAAAAGACCATGATGGATCATTGTGATATAACCATGGCAGCATTCAGAAAATTATAAATAGAAGGGAGACATCTTTTTAGAATTGTATGCATAGCCACAGCCAGTTGTCAAATTGACTCTAGGAAGAAGAATTAGCAATTAATGTATTTTAAGTGATTTTTAAAAAAATAAATTTCTGAATATTACTTAAAGGTTGGATAAATATTAAAAAAGAAAATAAGAAAGAAAAAGGAAACAGAAAGATTTGAGGAATCTATAAAGAAGACAAAACAATCCTTGGCCAATAATAGATATAACTAAATCATTAGGACACGACATGGAAGACATGTCAACAAACATGTAAAAAACTTAGAAAAAAGCATCGATGATGCCAAAACTTCCCCATGGAATCAAAGTCTTCCAGATAAAAGCCGCCCAAAGTAATTTCTCTGATAAATACGCCAAACTAAAAATATTCCTAATTTAAGTATGAATTTTAATCTATTCAATCTCTACATAGAAAATAATAGTTTTGCAGGCTTGCTCTTGACTCTCTTAGGTCCAAGGTAAAGGTTGGTTAAGGCCAGAGAGTATTCGTCTCATTACTGCCGCTAGACATTTTTCACTTCACTATTTCAAGGTTTCTTTACTTGGATTCGGCGGGACAAAGACTAAACTACTAAGATTAAGATGTCAGTTGCCAGCAGTGATCCCTTTTAATGCCCATTTCATTGTTCCAATGCTAGTTAATCAAAATCTGAGAGAACTTTTTCTAGTTGGTTCAAGTTCACTCTGTGAAGATTTTGGGTCGCAGTCAAATAGTTCGGGGAGAACAGGTTGGTATGTATTATTTGCGTAGGAAGCCTGCGAGCTCTTGTAGCAGGTCCAATACAACTGGGAGAAGGGGGAAAAAGAAACCAAAGATGAGTGCAGGAAAACCTCAGCCACTTCATAGCTTGTTTCCTTTCAAGACCTTGGTAAATCCAGTAAACGTTGACTTTTGAGGCAGAGGAGAATCTTGAAAGTTAAGGTAACATCAGCTCTGGCCTTTACTTGGTTGGAGACGAGCTGATTGGGATCTGCCTCTTTGACTTGATATTTTTTTAGAAGAGAGAAAGAGAGAGAGAGGGAGGGAGAGAATCTGTAGCACCATAAAAATTGTGGAAGTGCAGGAACAGGAGGAACGATTATAAGTGAATCGGTTGTGCATTAAAATTTGGCATGGTTTGTGGAGAAACTAAAGGAATTTACTAGTAGCAAAACAAAGTAAAAGCATATTCTCCGAGCTGTCCCAGCACTTTACAATCCATGAGATTGACCAACTGATACATTACCTTTGCATCTTGGCAGAAATGGATTTAAATATAAAAAAGTTCGTAATTACTTTTACTTGCTAATATTTTATTGAAATGCTTCATGAAGATGAAGCCATCAAAAGTGATTTTTTAAGCTCCCCTTCCAGAGCGAATTAATTGAACACAAATGCTGGAATTTGTCAGGTTATGATCACAAACAAAAGACTTTGCACCAGCAGCTATGGATCTTGCTACGACTAAGAGACTGTAATGCCAATAGAGTAGCCAGTAAATGAGACAGGCAGCTCAACAACTGTATCTAAGTCCATAAAGATTTTCTAAAGATGTTACTTAGGAGCAAGTAGATGCCTACCATATCCTTCTGCAAATTTGGAAGCCATCCAAAATACATGATAATGTGAGTCTAAGAAAGCCTATTAAGCCCCAATTGTTATATATCGGATCTGTGACCATCTCATCATTTCGGCCAGTCAATATTGATATGCCCATGTTCTCATTCAAGATTCCTCATGCACTGTAATGTTTTCTCTAATGACCTGACCATTTGAAAGTAAGATTAGGCCCTTGGTGACAGAAAGCACAGCTTTAGAGAAAGCAACTGATAAAATGTGATCGCCATTTCACAGCAAAAGACATGGCAATGTAAGGGTAGCAGACCACAATGGTATATACGAAAATCCATAAGTGTGAGGCCCAAATTGGCTTGGGTTAAACTGAACCCAGACTGAAATTGGCAAAATTATCATTGATTGGACTAAGCCTCCAGGGAAGAGTGTGGTTCATTTTGGATCAGCATTCCGTCAAGAAAAATTTCATCCAACTAATCCCATCCTAAAAATATCCAATTGAAGCCTTACAGCTTCTTAACTCCTTCCTTTTTGTACAAGCATATGGCGACCACATTTCTGCTTGGGGAACGCAGGGAAAATCTGGATGATGATATAATGTTGCATCTATCATTTTTTGACATCTAAGTAACCGATAATCCTATCATGCTTACCCTCAATTTCTCGATGCATCCTTTAGGTTCTACTCTTTTCCTAGCATCCATAATGAGAGTCTTCCTCATGGTAATGGTCCAGTGAATCCCTTATGGCCAGCTCACTTGGCTAATGGTCATTATCACATAAATTGTATGGCACCTGCTCGTTATGTTTTTCTTATGAATAAATTCAACATAGTTCTAATCTAATATTGAGGCTAGATTAACCATTTGTTTTGTTTCAGCTGTGCCATTAAGACATAATTGACTATTCAAATTTCAACTAAACAAAGTCAGTTTCCTTTCAAGAGTTATGACTCAAGAACACACACTTGAGGCAGGTAAATATGTGTCTTGAAGCTAGATCACATCCTTAGTTACATAGATTTTTGGTAATTTTGAATTATTATTTTCTAGAGGACCAAAATCTGGTCATGGGATTAGGCTAGGATAAGGTTCATCTTAACAATAGATAAATGATTCTAATTTCACCAAATCAAATTTCTTGAGAAACTCCCATAAGAGCTGGTGAAGCTCGAAGTCACCTCCCTGGCCCTTTTCAATTGATAGCTCCAAATATCTCTCGACCTGGGGGCATCAAAGAAGACAACCAAGAAGGTGGGTGTTTGTGTGTGTGTTTGTGTGTGGGGGGTGGTGAAAGAAAGTAAAAAAGGAAAAAAAAAAAACTTGCATTCAAACCTATGAAATCATTGAGGAACACTAAATAAAAGATCATAAAAAAAAATTATCAACTTTTTGTGTCAAGAAAGTGGTAAAAGAAGAGTGAAATTGAGCCTTAGATTGAGGAAGAAAATTGCAACAAGGTCATATAGACGTAGAGCGTCATTTCAATTTTATCGATGTCCCTGAAGAGATATAGACATAGAGTGGAATTGAGAAGAGCTAGAGTTTGATAGGTTACCTGCTTCCAAGAAGAGAGAAACTTGAAATCTTTTGAGAGGACTCCGGTTTCGGAGTAACAACGGTCACCATGGATGGATTCGAGAAGAAGAAGTGAAGAAGGGACAAGGAGGAAGCAAGAAGAGGCAACAGAAACCCTAGCCTTTCTTGTCCAACTCTGGATTACCGTAGATTAAGAGAGAACTATTTCGAGGTCACCAAAGTTGTGTTGTAACTATGCATAGGTTTCCAGAACTATATTAAAGTCCATAGCGGGTTATTTGCAAATAACCCACTGTATTACGGAAATTAGCTTAATAGTAAAGGGCTTGTTTGCCAAGAATAGCTCATAAGAATAGAACATGAGAAACTTGCAAGAATATTATTTCTATGGGAAGTACTTTGCAGTGATGTAACGTGGTTTTTTTAACTAATCTCAGCAAATAGTTTGCCAAATTTTAGTTTCAAACTAGAGATACATTGTTTTGTGAACAACCTTCGTAATAATTATATAATATTAAAATTGTTAAGGTATTCATTGGTAATTTTGGATTAAGCAACACAAGTTTGGGCCAATCTCAAAGACATCCTCAACTTTTAAAAGTTTCAAACGGATCATTCAAGTTTTCAAACTGTTCCAAATTCGTCCATCGACTTTCCGACCAGTGGATGGTGTTAGCCTGCCATTTCAATTGACAAAAATGCTCTCTCGCTCTTTTAGCCAATTGCAACATCTTTTTAGGATCTGTGTAGGTGGATGAATAATTCATATCATCCACTTAGTCAACTTTGATATATGTGCAAATGGATGAATAATTTTGATTATCCGCTCATTGCTTTGGGATCTATGCAGGCGAATGAATATTTGGAACATCCACATAGTTGCTTGGAGATCTGTGTAGGTGCATGAATATTTAGATTGCTTCGAGATTTGTGTAGGTGGATGAATAATCCGATCATCCACTGATCACTTTGGGATCTGTGCATGTGGATGAATATTCGGATCATCTATGTGGTTGCTTGGAGATCCATGCACACGAATGAATATTTAGATTGCTTGGAGATCTATGCAATTGGATAAATAATCCTGATCATCCACTGATCCCTTTGCGATCTGTGCAGCTAGATGAATAATCTTGATCATCCATTGATCATCCAGAGGTGAAAGAAAGACAAATTTTATATCAATTTATTTTTACCACCATTAAATTTGTCAGTGTTTTTTATTTAGGCAATTAGCTGCTTTGCCACTCCACGAACTAAAAATTGAAATTTTTCCCCTCCTGATCACCTATATCTATTTCACGATCAATTGTCATTATTGCAAATATTTATGCTAGGGCAAGTTATCTAAGTCTTTGTACTTACTTTTCCCCTTTGATCCTGTTCTTTTTTCTTTTTTTATATGGTATTATTAAGTTATATATTTGCCATCAACTTTCATAAGCTGAAGGCATGGAGCATATCTAGGGTGTTCTATGATACATTAATGTCTCGATCTCCTTGTTTTGAAATTCTATATAAATTGATGTTATTCAATTAGGTTTGGTAAAAATTCATTCTTTGACATCATTTTCTTTGGCAAGCAACCACAGAGAAACGAGTGAATTTATATCATGATTGCATCAGTTAATCTTTGCAATGTTGCAACCGTCCCAAGCCTTCCCATGCCCTGCTCCCATTCTCTAAGATTAGTTGCTGGACTATGAAAACAGAACCTAGTGAAGATTTATGAATTTTTTTTAGAATGCTTTCTTAAATAGCTTATATGTACTTTTTCTCTTTTTCCCTTTTTTTTTGTGAGAATTAGGATAGGAAATCGGATTAAACTTTGAGTGAGAGTGGGACTTGAACCCAAGTCATTGATATCAACCTATGGGAGGGTATGCTCTTCAAGGGTGTGAATTCCAAGAGAGTTTAGGCCCATATCCAATTCCATGATTTTCCAGAACTGAATGGAGTAGGTAGATTGTAGTCCAAATCAATTTCTATCTAATTTTCTAGGTTAGATATTACGTTCTTTTTTCTGTATACTGCACTTTGTTTGAGATGCCTAATCAAGGAAGATGCCAAGATCCACCACTAATAAATTATGAAATTATTAGATCAAACTCTTGATATAGCTAATTGCTGATCTCGCCAATTATAGGCAGCAGGTGGTCTTAGAAGACCCTAAGGATAGCTAGTTGAGTCAATAGAGAGGTGTTGTTTATACACAGAGCCAATAAAACTGGATGATTATGTCAGGGTTCTCCAGAGAGAGATCTTGGTACAATTAATTTCAAAGTAATTTAAGTTGAAGCAGAGAGGCAGTAAAAGCAGTCAATAGAGAGGTGTTGTTTATACACAGAGCCAATAGAACTGGATGATTATGTCAGGGTTCTCCAGAGAGAGATCTTGGTACAATTATTTCAAAATAATTTAAGTTGAAGCAGAGAGGCAGTAAAAGCAGTCTCTTAAGAATGTGATAAGAAACAGAAGAAAAAAAAGGAAAACTGAATGGTTAAGCATCTTTGATAGCAATAATTCAATATTATAATTCATTTAGCCAAAATGTTCATAGGAGACAATTTCATAAAGCTCTACTTACATTATTACTAAAACCTAACAGACTTGCCGAGAGAAAAGTTAAGAAAAGAAAAGAAAGTGAAAAAGAAATAAGAAGAAGCATGGTCAATTGTGCCGATACCGGACCTCGGATCAGTTGCCCAGCGGCACGAGTCGATACAGGCCTGCGTCGTGCTGGGCCTGTACCGACACAATAAAGAAGGCGAAGGAGAGGGCAAACAGAAGAGAGGAAGAGAGAGAAGGTGGAAAGAAGAGGGTGGCAGAGGATGGCGGAGGCCAGCGGAGAGCCGACAGAGGCCGGCAACCCAGGTAGGAGGCGAAGGCTCCGAGGCCGAAAAACTTGCTGAGTCCCCTTTTTAATTTCGGGTCCCCTGTTTCGTTCGAAATAGGAATCCGGCCCCTTTTTTTATTTCGCGATTTTTAAGTGAAGTCGGCAAATCGCTTGAACCCCTTTTTAATTTCGCAATTTTTAAATGAAGTCGGCAAGCGATTTCGAACGAAACAGGGAACCTAGCTTGTTTCCCGGTCACGGGCCCAGAGGTGCGTCCTGCACGGCTCGCCTACCTCCGCCGACCAGCCTCCCCCTCCCTCTCTCTTCTTCTCTCCCTCTCCCTCTCCCTCCACCCCCCGCTCGCTCTCTCTTTTCCTCTCTTTCCTTCTTTTCCTCCTCCGACAACGGATTTCGTTTTCGTTGCCAGAACCATCCCAGTCCGCCGCCAAGACGGCTTCATACGACCAGAACCGTCCGGTTCAGCCCGGTTCCGTCGACCTTGAGGAGAAGGGTGCATTATGAATTAACCAGCAAACAATTTACCAGAAAATTGGCTATGATGCATAAGCCATAAAGAAAGATGTCAAGAAGCATAGATCACCTTAAATTTTGAAAAGTGATCGGCCAATAATAACTCTTCACTAACGAGATCAATTAACCTATAAGACCCAAAATAGATGGTTAAAACATTTAAAAACAGTAACACTGCACCATCGTATCAAATACCAGACCATATAGTGTACATAGCTTAATATAATCAAACATATATTACTGAAATAGTTCCCAAATGTGATATCTAGTACCATAACAATCTAGATGAAGGTAAAAACATAACATATATTGGGGGTGGAATCGAGCCGAGCTGAGCCAAGTAGCTAGAGGCTCGAGCTCAACTCGATTCAAAATACTCAAGCTCGAAACTCAACTCGAGATCGATCGAGCCTTAATATCCAAGCTCGAACTCAATTCAATCAAAAAAAGGAACAATCGAGATCGACTCAACTCGAAACGAATATCAACCAAGCCATACTCGAGCTTGAGTTCAAGCTCGAATTTAGGCCTCGATGGTTATTAAAAAAATATAGTTAAAAGTTAGAAGTTAGGTTAGATTAAAAAATATATAAATATTATATTTTAAAATATCATATTACTAATATATTATAAATAAAATATAGAATTTTTTGGATGGATACCCTTCTAAATATCGGATTTTGCATGAATACCCTTTTAAAATTGATATTTGCATATATACCCTCGTAAAACTTTGTTATTGTTCAAATGCACTTAATATAACGATGGTTCTAACGATATTAAAAAAATATTTTTATATTAATTAAAAATAAAATAAAATTTTGAAATTACATTATTGTCCCTATCTTCTTTCTGCTATTGGGATCGCGATCGCAATCCCGTGGACGTTCGCGACTCGCAATCGCTAGCCACAAGTGGAATTGGAATCGTAAGCCGCAAGTGAGATCGCCTCTGTCCCTTCCAAGATCCCGCCCACTTCCAAACAAAACCATCATCAGAGCTCGCAGCAGCAGAAATATGTTGTCTCATTTTTTTTTCGATCCAGCAATCTACTTCTCCCACCAACATACAACATATTGGATATTTGTACTATAAGCTAGCAGCTAGCACACCCCAAAATCACAAAACCATGGGCTCCTCCAATCCCCGCTCGCCTTAATACACGAAGCCCCCGGCCATCACCCGCCCCCGTTGGTGTGACGCCGGCGCTCCGACCCCTACAGCGGCGAGGGAAAAGTTGTCCCTCCTCCCACTTTCCTCATCCATGCATATCTGCTTGCACTGGCACTCCACGCTGCAGAATGCCCTGTCACCCCTGCAACAAAAATAAAGAAAAATAAAACTTCTAAAGAGAGAGAGGGGAGTTTGTACTCCCAAAATACCCACATGGGGGCTGAGTGGGAAGATATGCTCACCTGTACATATAGATGTCCTTCCCTTCTTGGAGTCTTCTGCGGCAAAGGTAGCAGAACTCCAGAAAAGGGCTTGTGGGGAAGGAATTAGGAGGAGGGGGAATTGGAGATGGAATGGAGGAGAGAGAAGAGTTTCGGAGAACGGAGGTCTTGCTGAGGATTTGGGTGTTCTTTGAAAGTTCTTCTGGGCTTCCAAAAGAACACTCAAACCCACCATCAAACACTCTTCCCTTCTCTCCCTTCTTCGGAAGCAAGGTTAGGGGCATTTTAAAGGAAGAGGTCGTGTCTAGTGCACAAAGGCAACTCCAGTCCAAGCAAGGAAGAGGTTGGGAGCATCAGAGTTGAAGGGCATGGCATAAAGGAACGTCGGGAGCTTATCGTTCCGATGCCTCAAGCAAGGCTCATTGCCCAAATGCGAGTCCCTCCAGTCCATGAGCACCATCTTGTCTGAGTCGCGGGATCGCGATCCCGATAGCAGGAAGAAGACAGGGACAATAGTATAATTTCAAAATTTTATTTTATTTTTAATTAATATAAAAATGATTTTTCTTAATTTCATTAAAACAACAGTTATATCAAGGGCATTTGAACAATAATAGAGTTTTACGAGGGTATACACGCAAATATCAATTTTGGAAGAGTATTCATGCAAAATCCGATATTTAGAAGGGTATCCATGCAAAAAACTCTAAAATATAATATTATTAAAAATATATATACTCGTCTAGGCTCATGAGCTATTAAGTCAAGTATTTTGCTACTTGAGCTTGACTCGAAAAACTAGTTGAGCTACTCGAACTCGGTAATAGTCAAGTCGAGCTCGAGCTGCTCGGTACATTTGTACCCCTACCATACATTGGGAAGACCATTGGCTACCAAGAAACATGAATTATACATAAAGAGCAAGTAAACCAGCAAGGCTAAACATGGTTTTCCGAGTAATGGATTCAAAGACTGTATTTGAGTAAGAACTTAAGCACTATGCACATGTGCAAGTGACTATGATGAATCAAAAACAAAAAGACAATATTTTGACTGATTATTTGTCATATGACATCTTATAAGTATAGAATCATCGAGCCGAAGTGGTACTCCAGAATAGAAGAGTTAGGGCCAGTAGGTAAAGAACTAAAATATTATTTATTTTGATAAGCTTTAATCAACTGGCGTTTAATGCAAAAGAGTGTCAAAAAAAGGCATAACAAAAATGCAAAAAAGGTCACAAAAATGAGAAACCAAGGTATAAAGTACAACCACTCAAATCCCAAAGTTGATATAACCCAGTTTGTTCTCTAAGAATAAGGTGAGATATCAGAGCTAATGGTGGAGGAAGAAAACATTATAGGTAAAGATTGATATCTTCAATATTGATTAAAGCACCATTCAAAACCATTAATGACTTGCCAAGAGGAACCATTTGCTGATTCACATGTATTTCATCCTTAACAGAATCATTAAGCTGCATATAGCTTAAGCATATGTTAGCTGACAGAAATAACAAAGATATCATATATGCCTACAAATTTAACGAGTGTCTAACAGAAGCTTGTACCTTCATGCAAGATAATGAAGAAACTATACTAGGAAAATTTTGATTGATTTCTTGCATTGACTGTAGAGGGTCTGATGCATGCACTATCCTTTGTGCTGTTTGATGTCCTACATCTGCAGAAAAGATAACCAAACTGGTTAAAAGTGGGCATAAAAGATCTTCAACTAAAATTCAAACTGACCAAGCACAGATGACATGCTGTATACAGCTATTATCATGCACCAATCATCACAACCAATACCCTTCAATTCCCAAACTTCCAGCGTGTCTGATATTGTTGATGATAATAAATAATCCCTGAAAGCCATTACTCAGCAGTCACCTCTGGCTTGCGTTCCTGCAGTTGCAAAGGCAAAGTAAAACAGAATGTAGGAATAGAATAAATTACAAGGTTAAGTCTAATCTATGCGAGGCTTTGAAAACAAACCAAGATTTTGGAAAATATAAATCCTCTAACTTCTTGACTGAGATCCTCAGTCCTAGGATCTTCTACAGTAACACCTGCAATACAGACATAAAGGAAGCAAGATTTTCAAAAAAATAATAAGAATACAAAAGAAAAAGCTCCATTTCTTAATGGTTGGCATGATAATAGCCAGTGTTGTCAAACGAGTGTGCATGCATGTGCTAAGGCCCACGTCTGTGCATGTCGTCTATACGGACCATACACAATACATACATACACACATATACATATGCATACATATATACAGTGATACATACATACACATGTACGTACGTACATATCTGCATATGCACAAAGGCCCACATGCAGGCATAAGCACACCTATCAAATAATGCATGCATGCATGGACCTCTTTCAGATGCATTAGTTGCAAGGCACAGGATTCAAAGTCTCAAGCCGGTCAGTCTGGTGATAGAGATACCACTTCCCACAGGGCAGAGCTTCACCTAATGTCACAGCAAAGACAGCGGGTTCCAGTGGGCTATCAATGGTGTTTGGCTGACCAAAAATCAAGACTGTTAACAATTTTTGAGCAATAAACTAAAGAGTAAAAGTGGCATTTCCAAAATTATTCTAAATATATGTTCTTCATTCTATAAGATAAAATTAATTTTTTGCAAAATAATTCTCAAAAGTTAATCACCGATTACACACCTGCAACTTCTAGGCCATTAGATCATTTCAAAATATTTAAGCAGCATAAAACAGAATTAAACAACTAGGGGAAACCATTCAATTAGAGATTGTTTATTCTGTGGCTTTGTTAATGGCAGCTTTTAGGCTTAAATAATAACAATTTAACATAGACTATGATCAGATTTTAATAAGAGATGCTACAGCATTTAAATTTCTAGTGTCATCTCTGAAATTGCCATCACTTTGGTGAATTAAAGCTTCACATACACCACTTCATATTGACACCCATTAGTGTACTTATTCCATAATATATATTATGACTTCAATGGAAGTACAGCATTTTGGCTAGTTCGTTGAAATCAAAATTCTACTGTGACTTATGGGTGAATTAAAAAGTATATTTAACAAAAGCAACACAACCATTCCAAATAAAGCGAGAAAAGAAATGATAGAGTACAAATGTAATAGGCAACAAGGTCAAGGCACTATTTCTTGAGAGTTTTCCAAAAACTTAAGCACAACATATACGAGAAGTGAGCAATCCAACGACATCAGCTAAAATGTAATCCAAATGAAAGCCTAACCACAAAAAAAAATTGATTGGTCTAAAGTGGCACATCAGTTGGAGTAGCAGGTTGAACTGATGCATAAAAGAGTGCAAATTAAAGTATATCTATCATCAAGTCTGCAAACAGATATACAAGAAAAAACCTATGAAACTTCAATGTCATAAAAAAAGTCAGTTGTTGCTAATTTTGGATACCACTGATAAGGAAGGAAAAAGCCAGCATTTGAAAATTAGGCATATAGCATTTTACTGAAAGTCCTGAAATGACCTTTCTTTACTGTGCTATCATCCATAGCTTTGTACTCCATGCTCTTCAAAGCAAGTTCCACACCATACCCAACCCTACTACATCCAAAGAACCAACAGCACTACAATAGCTGCTCGCTGCTTGACATCCAGAAGGCAACACAGGTCTGACTACGTATTTAATTTTTTCTTAAGAACAACAGAAAACACATTTAAACAAGAAATAAAAAGAACAGGGCAGCAAAGTTCTGACAGTGAATCTAGAAAGAGAGTAAATATAATGGCTAAGAGCAGACAAACTGAAAAAAGTTACCAACATAATAAAGGAAACTGTATGTTAAGTTGTTTTCATTTAGTAAGAATGAGATGACTAATAAAAAATAAGTTTCAAGTCCACATAATGGCAAATCTGAAGGTTGGGCCTCAAACTAATAGAATGCCGTAATTATTATACTAAAAAGGCATTGCAAGACATGATATATGATATCTATGAGTAAACAAAAGGAGAACAAATAGAAAGTAAAAATGAACATTTTGAGTCAGTACAACCCAGTAACAGGCAGAACCAGCTGGTGCTGGTCCTGTCCTAGTTGGTACCGGTCAGCATAGAATCGTACCAACCAGGTTGCAACTTCTTCACAAAGACCCAGGTACCAAGGGCATCCCAGGTACAGGTACCTCACTGGTCCAATCCAGGAAGCCTGGCTTGCTTCCTTGGTCCAGGCTTTGACTACCCATTTCAGCTCAAACATTGATTTCATGTCCTTGATCAAACATGCATCAAAAGTTTCCCTCCACCCCTATCTCTTCCCCATCAGTACTTCTTTCCCTCTCTATTTCCCATAAATTTCTGTGAGTTAGTCATCCTATGCAGTCACTCCAACCAAACAAACATCAAAACTTTCATATAATCAAGTAATTGTAAATCTTCCATGATAACACTAGATGTGTTACATTTCATTAAAATTTGACGTAGAAAACTAACGAGCATGTTAAGGACACATCAATGGAACAACCAGTGAGTTTAAATTTTATAGAGTGATCATATCTCATGCAAGGAAAGAGATTGGTTTTGCAGTTTTTTCTTAACAATGTGTATGTGCCAACATTGTTAATTGCAATATGCCATCTTATTCTAACTGAGACAGGAATGTGTTCACTGTTGTTCATATAAAATAAATAATGGCCATTAGTTAATACCTTTTTTTGTTGCTTCCACCAAGGTAACATGAAACTCTTTAAAGAATTCTGGTCCAAGAGCTCCATATAGAATAGCAACTGGACTGGCAATACTTGAACCAAAATATATGTGATCAAAATCAAAAAGTTCAGCCTATTCAGCAGATCCCACAGCTCTGAAGAAATCCAAATAAACATATAACCTCCCTATATAACAAGGAAGCAAAAAAGATCAACAAGAGTTGCAATAACAGAAATGGAAATACAACAACGACACAAGAAAAGTGGATATGACTTACAGTTTGGCTGAAGTGTCAAGCCATGAAAGAAGTTCAGTAACATTGAACAGTAGTCCACTACCGGTATGTACCCAGAAGCAACTTCCTTCAGGGCTTCTCAGGTTTCTGCTTATGAGAAAAGGCTCTGCCTTGACTCTTGAAATTGGCTCAGACAAGTCTCCCATAACATGTTCTGAGTTGGTTTCGTCGTCAGAAGGATAAGAAGATAAAGAATCCTCCGCCAACTGCCGGTAGAGCACTAGTCTAGGAGATACTGACCGAAGCATAAGAGAAAATTCAAAAACTGATCCCAAGGGTTCACTTAGAAGAGAGAGCCCATCATGGACAATTTTGTGAATGCAGCATTTGGCTGTCAAACAATATGAGCCTTTATCTGGTTCTAGCCAGAGATCAGTAAACTCCCAAAACAGGTTTTCCATTCTTCAGAGAGCAATTCTCTGTTAAAATATGTTGTAACAATTCTTTAGTAACCTATCAAACTGAAGTGCTCCTTAACCAAAGAAGGTATAAACTTAAAAAACAAATAATAAGCAAAATAATACATCAATGCCAACAATGCATCAAACACAAAAATTATCATGCAAGAGAACAACACAGTCACTGATTTCTCAGTTACTCATACCTTTACTTACCACCAACAGCCAGTTCTTGGCTAGGGCAAGCATCCAGATTCCATCAGGCAAGCCTACTTTTGATTTCTTTGAAATTTCATTTGTTCAGGAAGGGGAAAAGAAAATCTTAGTCCCCTACTTTTTCATAAGTTAACTATTGCACTCGTACCAGCAGATTTCCCAAGTATTCCCAAGTCTTCTTCCTAAAACATCAATAGAGGATCAAATAAAAGCAGCATATGAATTTTATAACTAAATAATGGAGGGCAGGGCCGGCAGGCCAATCGCTCCCTAATAACAAAAGAAGATCAAGTATGTTCATATCCAGCGAGCTCCAATCCTTTCTTCCAAATAAAAAATCAACAAGATCTTGACAATGTCATGAATTCCATTATTTAGCGAAAAAAGAACAAAGAATAGATCAAAGTAACATTCAAGATTTACACATGTAATTAGATACCTCACTTTCCAATTACGAAATTTCATTGTGCATATTATATGCAAAAGGAATCCAGAAAAGTAACGCGTCAATGTAAAAAAGATTCAAGAAGAAGGCTACCCGGCTTCCAACAGCAACGGAGTGCCGGTCCACTTAGCCCGGAGCGAAACCTGGACGTTCTTCAGCCGACGGTTCTCGGCAAAGCACAAGTCTCCGGCGAAGCTCAGGACGAGGAGGAGAGAGATCAAGAACGCCACAGAAACCCTAGATCGGCGACGGAGCTCCATTGGCTGGATGAATCTTGGGAAAGAAAAGCTCCCACACGCTTGGAGAAATCCGATCCTAGCTTCGATGTAAGGTAGATCTCATCGAGGTTTCTTCGCGAGAAAACAATCGAAATCTAGGGTTACAGATTTTATATCCTTCCGTCTCCACCGACCGGAGGGCGTGAGAGAGAAAGGATCCAACGCCCTGGTGGACTTGAGCGGTGGCCTCAGCGAAGGTGAACGCCATACGAGCAGCGAGGGTAATATAACCAATCAAGTTATTTTCACAAATTCGAGACTCGGGGGACAATCCGGTTCATAATTGCTTTTAGGTAACATCCGGTGCGGGATAAGACAATCCGGTTTATCTGATCCATTTGGATGTTGATACCTCGATTTGGGACTCGGGAGGTTCGCTTTCTTTTCTCGCTTTTAAGCCAATTGGAAAGCTGAAATGGTTCGCATGCTTCATGAACCGTCAAGATCGCATGACGATACGTAGAAACCCGCAGTATAGCATTCTAACGCGTCCCATTTCTAGATAATCGATCATAACGGTCATTATTTTTTATATTTCCGTAATTAGACATGTAATGTAATACAAGGGATCCAAAATTGCTATTGCAGTCAGTATAAAATTAAAACAATTAACAACTATTATTTTGAAGTTTTAAACGATGCCACGAGTGAGATGCCATGGCTGGGAGAAGCCAACTAGTTCGATAATGATAATTTATGTAAACAAGAGCAGAGTTATACACTTGAGTGTGTATAAATATTTCTGATTATTCTTTCTAAAAAAATCAAGATTATGTGTATACAAGGCAGGTAAATATGTAACTTTAGAAACTAGATCGCATCGTTAGTTACATAGATTTTTAGTAATTTTGAATTATTATTTTTCATAGATGGACCAAAATCTGGACTTTGGATTAAGCTAGGTTATGGGACATCTAAACACTAGATGCATGATTCTAATTTCACCAAACCAAAATTCTTGAAAAAGTCCCTTAAGAATGGGTGAAGCTCAAAGTTACCACCCTAGCCCTCTTTAATTGATAGCTGCAAATATCTCACGACCTAGCGGCATCAAAGGAGACGGCCGAGAAGATGGGTGTTGGGGGCCTGCCACGATAGGGGGTGAATGATGAAAGGAAGCAAAAAAGAAACAAAATCTTGCATTAAAACCTATGAAATCTTTGAGGAACACTAAATAAAAGATCGTGTGAAAAAATTATCATTTTTTTTGCCAAGAAAGCGGGACAAGAAGAGTGAAATTGAGCCGTAGATCAAGAAAGAAAATGGCAACAAGATCATATAGACATAGTGTGCCGTTCAATTTTATCAGGTGTCTCCAAAAAGGACAAGAAGAAAGAAACTCCTAAGCTTTGAGAGGACTCCAATTTGGGTGTAACGGCAGCCACCATGGATGGATTCGAGAAAAAGGAGCAAAGAAGAAGGCGACGACGAGAAAGCGCCCTTTCTGTAGGATTCTAATTTCAAAAGGTTAAGAGAAAATTTTTTCAAGTTTCCCAAATTGTGCTTTAGTTATGCACAAGTTTCCAAAACTATATTAAAGTCCATGGTGGGTCATTTGCAAATAACCCGTTGTGTTACGGAAACTACCTTAATATTACGGGGCTTGTTTGCAAGGAACTGCTCTTAATAAAAAGAAAATAAGAAATATATAATAATATTATTTCTATAGGAAGTTATTTGCAGTGATGTGATGTGGTCTTTTCAACTAATCTCAACAAATAATTTGCCAAATTTTAATTTAAAACTAGAGATGGATTATTTGTGAGCAGCCTTCATAATAATTATATAATATTAGAGTTGCAAGGGGGTTCTTGGTAATTTTGGATTAAGCAATACAAGCTAGTAAATCATGCCCCGACATTAGCTTAACTTTATTACTGGAACCCTTCTACCTATTGCTTATTAGTACGGATACAAGACTTTGATTACCCTCTTGTCTCTCTTTGTTTTAGGCATTCTCTTCGACATAATCTCTCTAAGTTATATCTCATGTATTCTCTATATTTTTGGATGTTTTCTGCAACTAATGTTATTCGTGGAGGTTTTCTTTTCTTCTATCAAACGTTTTATCAAATAAAATGTGAATTTTGTTCATTTTCATCTCAATTTCTTTTTACCTCTTTTAAATTCGTCTTTTTATTCAGGCAATTAACTGCTCTATCAATCCATAAACTAAAAAATAGAATTTTCCCCTCTTCTTATCACCTCTCTATTTCAAGTTCCATTGCCATTCTTGCAATGCTGGAGCAGGTTATCTAATTCTTTACACTTACTAACTTCTCCCCTTTGCTCCTTTTCTTCTCTCTTTTTTTTTGTTGATTTAGTATTATTAAGTTATACATTTTCCATCAACTTTCTAACCTGAAGGCATGGAACATATCTGAGGTGTTCTGTATTGCATTAATGTCTCAATCTCCTTGTTTTGAACTTCTATATAAATTGATGTTGTACAATTTGGTTTGGTAAAAATTTATTCTTTTGGCATCATTTTCTTTGGTAAGCAGCCATAAAGAGACAGGTGAATTTATATCATAATTGCATTAGTTAATCTTGGCGATGCTACAGTAGTTCCCAGCCTTCCCATGCCCTGCTCTCATTCTCCAGGATTGGTTGCTAGACTACGGAAACAGAACCAAGTGAAGATTTATGAATTTTTTTTAGAAGGCTTTTTTAAATAGCTTATATGAACTTGTTCTCTTTTTCCTTTTTTTTTTTGAGAATTAGGACAGAAAATCCGATTAAAGTTTGGGCGAGGGTGGGACCAGAACCCAACCCATCCAATGACTTTGCTAACTCTATTGGAGGGTATGCTCTTGGAGGGTGTGAAATGCAGGAGAGTTTAGACCCATATCCAATTCCATTACTTTCCAAAACTGAATTGAGTAGGTGGGTTGTAGTCCAGACATTCTTATAATGCTAATAAGTGTCTCGAGATGTGATTCCAAGGGACACAATAAATTGCCCGATATAAATCTGCTATTGTTTAACCTGATAGAGTTGCTGGCAATAAAGATAGAGAAAGGTTCATTATATAATTTCTATTTGTTTCCTTAGTCAACTATTGTAATGTCCGGGCCCACAACCTACTAGGCCCAATAAGAAATGGGCCCAGTTAAGGGTTTGGGCCCAAATTTCACTGTGGACAGCGTTGTTATAATGTTAAAAAAAAAAAAAAAAAAAAAACGAAGGGATAAGACCGACAGGGAGGGGTTACCGCATCCCCTGCTGGCAGCCGATGCCGGCGCGCCGGAGACAGGGGGGGCGGCGGCCAGTCCCGAAGTATGGAGGAAAGGAGAGGATGGGACCTCTCAGAGGGGGGTTTCATCCTCTAAACAAATATTTAAGCCTCTGCCGGCAACCCCAAATCACAGACCCCCCTAAACACCGAACGAGAGAAAGAGAGAGAGAGCCGAAGCCCTGGAGCCTAAGGCCAAGGAGCCCTGAAGCTCTGAGGAAGGGGGGACTACCCGAGAGGAGGCACTGCCCGACTGAAACCGACTAAAACCAGGTATGGACCCCTTTTAATAAAATTTTAGGGAGTGGAGAAACCCTCTGTGGGGTATTCTCCCCTCTGTTTCAACTATGGGACAGAGAGGAGGAGACCGGCAGAAGGGAGAAGAGTCACGGGCCGGACCCATAGACCCCGGACCGGCCTGAGAACGGCCGCGGTCCAAGGCCAGGCCCGATGACCACTCGGGCCGAGCCGCCTGCAGGGCACCGCAGCCTCGGCTGCGGCTACCCTAGGGCTCGGGGGGCAGCCCCGGGCCGCCGGATCTGGCCGAGCCGGCAACAGAGGTGGCCACAAGGCCACCAGCCCCGGCCGGACCGCCACCTCTTCTCCGGCAAGAGGTGGTGGTGCCGGAAGGAAGAACCAAGAAAAAAAAAAAAAAAAGAAGAAGAAGAAGAAAGGGAATGAACTCACCGGACCGAAGAGGCTTCATCCTTGGACCCCGGCCTTACCTCACCGTGGTCGGAGCAGGGGGAGATCTCCCGGAGGAGATCCAGCCGCGACCTTACTTCCCGGCACCCCTCCTCTTCTCCGGCATCGCTTCGGAGAAGAGGAAGGGGGGGCCGGCCTTTCTTCCGCCGGTGCTCCGGGGGGAAGCTCCGCCTCGGTCAGTGGATCGGAGGGGAGCCTCGTCTCCCCGGTCGCCTGCGGGAGAAGAAGGGGAGGAGACAGTGGGTTCCGGTGGGGGGGCGAAGGGTCGGAAGCTAGGGTTCGGCGAAAACAAAGAAGAAAGAAAAAAAAAAAAAAGACAGAGAGGGAAAGAGAGGGAGTGACCGAGAGGGGGAAGGCCACAGATCTGGCCGGAGGAGAAGAAGGGGAGCCGGAGGAGAGGGCCGGAAGCATGGGCTTCGGTAGAGACGAAGGAGAGAAGAGGGAGAGAGAGAGAGGGAAAGAGAGGGAGTGACCGAGAGGGGGAAGGTCACAGATCTGGCCGGAGGAGAAGAAGGGGAGCCGGAGGGCCGGCCGGAGGCATGGGTCCGGTGGAGACGAAGGAGAAAAGAGAGGAGAGAGAGGAGAGCGGGAGATGAAGAGGCGGAAGCCTCTGGAAGGGGGGAAGAAAACCTGATAACGGGTTCGCGGGTCGGATCCGAATCCGAATCCGCAACCCGTTAAGCCCAAAGAAAAAGAAAAAGAAAAAGAAAAAGAAAAAGGGAAAGGGTTTAGCCAAATTTGACTAAACCCGAGCCCAATCAAATTGGGCTAAGTCTGGACAAGCCAGACTATAAATTTAACCAAAATTAAACCCAATTTAAGCTGGGAATTAAGCTTAGTGGCCAATCGGAAGGCCAATTAAGACTTATGAGCCCAGCCAAGACCCCAATACAGAGGAATTAGGCTTGGGCTAAATTTCAGGTAGAAAAGGAAATAACATATTGTTATTATGACATGATTGTAGGTGACTTAGGACTCGTCACCAGGACGCAGGAGACCTAGGAGAAAGGCAAATTACTGTAAGTAACTTATTTTAATCTTGTTGTGAATCGTGTATGTAAGTAGCCTGTCCTAATCTTTTATGGATCATGCATGAAATTTAACCCGTTATACTTGTATTATAGGTCATGTACCCTAAATTATAAGCTGTGAATGGTGAATGTATATGGCATGCTTTAGTTATACAAGTTATGATTATATGTGCTTTATGATTTCCATTGTGCCTACGAAATAAGTAGATTACATTATATCCTAAGATATGGATTATGAATCATGTGTATGAGTGGCATGTGTTAGCCATATAATTGGTGATTATGCATAAATCATGCTTATGTAGATTTCATAATGCATGTAAGGTGAATGGAATGGTATGTCATAATTTTTATTAGCATGAGCATAAAGCATGATGATGAATTGCCTCTAGTTGTTTGCACATCTTGCAAGGGGTACCTAAGGGTTCTTGATGCTACGGGCCGAATGCAACTGAGCCGGCCTTGCCAGTGGCCGATAATGACTGAGCCAGCCCCGCCAGTGGCCGACTAATAACTGAGCAGGCCCCGCCAGTGACCATTAATGAATTCGCCGTAGCATCTATGAGGTACTACCTATACGGAGCATTATTTATGAACTCTTAAGAGCTACTGACCTAATGTAACTGAGCCGGCCTTGCCAGTGGCCGAGAATGACTGAGCCAGCCCCGCCAGTGGCCGCCTAATAACTGAGCCGGTCCCGCCAGTGGCCAAGAAAGACTTCGCAGTAGCATTTAAGAGCCTGACCACGGCAATGCCGGTGGCACGATTTTTCCTACATGTGCATATTACTTGATTTCTTGATATCGTAGGATACTGTTTTATTTACTCAGCATGGATATTTTATTATGATGATTGATTTAGTAGCATACATGTCAGCTTTTCAAATCCTGATAAGCATGGTTAGTATTTTTAAGTCGATTCGACAAGATTATGCAGGATTACTTACTGAGCCGTGTAGCTCATGCCTGTTCATTTATGTTTTTTTTTAGATCACCACCAGTGATAGCTGCCAGAAGCATTTTTCTTTTGCAACAGGGCTTCTTTATTTTTGGAGATGATATAAATAAACTTTTGTGTATATAAATATGTAGAAGCTCTGTACTCTATACGAACCAATGGGTTGTAATACTTTCTTTTGATATATATACAAGTTACACTGCTTTTGACTACCTGTTGACCATGTACGAGGCTGCGTGCTATTGCGGGTAGTAGTCGACAATAGCACGGCCGTGTCACGGAGCCGGATCCGGGGCGTGACATACCGTGGTATCAGAGCTTTAGGACTAACAAGAATATAATAATAAAATTTGGGGTTAACGGGTAGTTAAGGGTGTTGAGACTTATTAGGGTATATTGACCTTACTTTGAATTTTGGTTGCAGTAAACACTATAAGATATGGAGGATGATAGGAGGCCACCGTCCCCAGATCCTAGCTACCGCTCCGAGTCCCCGGATACACCACGCTCTGGGGCAGGTAGCGCGGATCTAGCTGGAATGTACCAGCTGATAGTGCAGCTCCTCCAGCAGCAGCAGCAGATACAGCTAGCTACCCTACAACCAACCAGCTCTTATTATGAGAGGTTCCGACGACTGAACCCACCAGTATTTGATGGCGGACCGGACCCGATAGCGGCCGAGACATGGATTCGGGATATGGAGAAGATGTTCCAAGCACTCCAGTTCCCCGAAGAAACGAAGGTCCGATTAGCCATCCCCCAGCTGAAGGGGAGCGCCGAGTTTTGGTGGACGACCATGGAGACCGCATACCCCGCCAGCAGGATTACTTGGAGGGACTTCACGAGGCTGTTCTATGCAGAGTATTTCCCGGACTCGGTGAACCAGATGAAACAAGATGAGTTTTTGACACTGACGCAGTCCGAGCATATGTCTGTCCTGCAGTATGCCAGCAAATTCAACGAACTGGGCCGGTTCTGCCCCCAGTTCATGGAAAATGAAAGGAGTAAGGCAAGCCGGTTTGAGCGAGGGTTGAGGTACAGGATCAGATCTCGGATATCTTCTCACCTATTCACCTGCTACAGAGACGTGCTGGACCGGGCCTTGAAGGTTGAGGCCGACTTGATGAGGCCTGACTTAGAAAGAGGTGATCTGACGAAGGCCAGGTCAGCAGGAGGACAGAGCAGTAGGCCCAAGGGCATCAAGGGGTCTATGATTAAAAAGAGGCAGAACCGAGGTTGCCCTAGCTGCGGCAAGCATCACAGTGGGCCCTGTCTGAAGAAAATTGGGGCCTGTTTTACATGCGGCCAGCTCGGACATATGGCACGTGATTGCCCAAAGAGGGCACCCAGACTTCCTGCAACTGAGGGCCAGAAGCCAACGAACACCCCCCGAGTATTCGCACTGACTCGCCAGGATGCTAGTGCGAGCGACCAAGTGGTGACAGGTACACTGCCAGTTAATTTGATTGATGCCTCTATTCTATTTGATTCTGGTTCCACACATTCCTTCGTGTCAGTTAGTTTTTCCAAACGGTTGCACTGCACATCTGAGAAAATAGAACCATTGCATGTTGCCACACCCCTTCAAGAGACAGTGATAGTTGATACTAAATACAAGAACTGCATAATTCATTTGGGAGGAAAAGAATTAGAAGCAAATCTTCTACAGCTGGACATGCATGATTTTGACATCATCTTGGGAATGGACTGGATGTCCCAGTATCATGCCCACAATGATTGTTACCATAAGAAAGTGGTATTCCGAATGCCAGGAGAACCAGAATTCTTCTTTCAGAATGACGATACGCCCCCTCAATGTAAGCCGACACTGCATTTCATTTCTTCCTTGCGAGCCATTAAAGCACTCAGAAAGGGGTGCACGGCTTACCTGGCATGTGTCACGGATACCCAAAAGGAAATCAAACTAGAAGATATTCCGGTAGTCAAAGAATATCCGGATGTTTTTCCTGAAGAGTTACCGGGACTACCCCCTGATCGAGAGGTCGAATTTACTATAGACCTCACCCCTGGAGCAGGACCTATCTCCAAGGCTCCTTATCGAATGGCCCCTGCTGAGCTCAGAGAATTAAAGACACAATTACAAGAGCTTTTGGATAAAAAGTTCATTCAACCCAGTGTGTCTCCATGGGGAGCTCCAGTACTGTTTGTAAAAAAGAAGGATGGGAGCATGCGGCTGTGCATCGATTACCGGAAACTGAACAAGATAACTATAAAGAACAAATATCCTCTGCCCCGGATCGACGACCTGTTTGACCAGCTGCAAGGTGCCCAAGTCTTCTCCAAGATAGATTTGCGGTCCGGTTACCATCAGTTAAAAATCAAGCCGGATGACGTGCCAAAGACTGCATTCCGAACCAGGTATGGGCATTACGAATTTCTGGTTATGCCATTCGGACTGTCCAATGCTCCAGCTGCTTTTATGGACTTAATGAACAGAGTCTTCAAGCAGAATTTAGATCAGTTTGTGATAGTCTTTATTGATGATATACTGATTTACTCAAGGAGCAGAGAAGAGCACGAAGTTCATTTAAGAATGGTACTACAGACCCTTCAGAAGAAAAAGTTATATGCCAAGCTGAGCAAATGCGAGTTCTGGTTGAGCAGCGTGGCATTCCTCGGTCACATGATCTCCGGGGATGGGGTGTCAGTAGACCCTAAGAAAATAGAAGCGGTGGTAGATTGGCCTCATCCCACCAATGTCAAAGAAATTAGAAGCTTTTTGGGACTGGCCGGGTATTACCGACGGTTTGTGGAAGGGTTTTCCAAAATAGCCACTCCCTTGACCCGATTAACCAAAAAACGGGCCAAGTTTATCTGGGACAGCAGTTGTGAGAAGAGCTTCCAGGAGTTAAAACAGAGGTTAGTGTCTGCTCCAATTTTAACTCTGCCATCCACAAATGGAGAATTTACTATTTATAGTGATGCTTCCAAAACCGGGCTAGGCTGTGTATTAATGCAAAATGGCAAGGTAGTAGCCTATGCCTCTAGACAGCTAAAGCCCTATGAGCAGAATTATCCAACCCACGACCTGGAGTTAGCTGCAGTGGTCTTTGCCCTGAAAATCTGGAGGCACTACCTTTATGGAGAGCATTGTGAAGTGTACACTGACCATAAGAGTTTAAAGTACATATTCACTCAGAAAGAATTGAATATGCGACAAAGAAGATGGTTGGAACTCCTGAAAGACTATGATTTGGATATCAAGTATCATCCAGGCAAAGCTAATATGGTGGCTGACGCTCTAAGCAGAAAGTCAGCAGTAAGTTCATCTGCACTACTCACCACCCAGCCACAGGTTCAGAAGGATCTTGATAAGCTGCAGGTTGAAGTAATTGTACAACCTACAAAAAGTCTGCTGGCCACTCTAAGGATACAACCGACACTGATCGACAGAATAAAGATCGCTCAGCAGTCTGACGCACGCACAGGTCAACTCAAGGATGAAGTGGAAAAAGGGTTACGACCCGAGCTCCAGATTCACTCAGATGGTACCCTGAGGTTCGGTCATCGATTGTATGTCCCAGCTGATGTGGAATTAAAGAAAGAAATTCTAGGAGAAGCCCACCAATCCCGCTTCTCCGTTCACCCCGGCAGTACCAAGATGTACAGGGACCTCCGAGAGCATTACTGGTGGAAGGGTATGAAAAGAGAAATAGCTGAGTATGTTGCCCGATGCATGACCTGTCAGCTGATAAAAGCAGAACACCAGAGGCCGGCAGGGTTACTAGAGCCATTGGAGATTCCAGAATGGAAATGGAAGCATATCACTATGGACTTTGTTACAGGGCTTCCAAGAACAGTAAAAAGGAATGACGCAGTGTGGGTGATTGTCGACCGCCTCACAAAGTCAGCTCACTTCCTACCCTTTAGGGTTGGAACCTCATTGGACAGGCTGGCCCAAGTGTACATTAATGAAATTGTGCGCCTACATGGAGTGCCAGTGAGCATCGTTTCTGATCGCGACCCCCGATTCGTATCCAGATTCTGGGGAAGCTTTCAGAAGGCCATGGGTACCGAATTGAGGCTCAGTACCGCATACCACCCCCAGACCGACGGTCAGTCAGAGCGAACAATACAGACCCTGGAAGACATGTTAAGAGCTTGTACCATGGACCTAGGTGGAGGCTGGGACGACCACATACCTCTGGTAGAGTTTGCCTACAACAACAGTTACCATTCCAGCATCCAAATGGCACCATATGAAGCTCTATATGGAAGGAAATGCCGATCTCCTCTGCATTGGGATGAGGTCGGAGAGCGAAAACTACTCGGTCCTGAATTGGTCCAGAGTGCTAGAGATAAGGTACTGCTAATAACGCGGAGACTACAAGCCGCTCAGGACAGACAGAAACGATGGGCTGATAAAGACAGGAGAGAATTGGAATTTTTGGAGGGAAACTTTGTCTTCCTAAAAATTTCTCCGTCAAGGGGTGTTACCCGATTTGGGCGGCACGGTAAACTGAATCCCCGCTACATCGGCCCATTCGAGGTTCTCGCTAAAGTGGGCAAGGTCGCCTACAAGCTGGCCCTACCTCCAGAGTTATCAGGAGTACACGACGTCTTTCACGTCTCCCTCCTACGCAGGTACATCCCAGATCCCAGCCATGTATTACAGTATGAACCCTTGCAGATAAATGAAGACCTGACCTATGAGGAAGCTCCTCTGCGCATCGTCGATAAGAAGGAGCAAATTCTTCGGAGGCGTACCATCCCTTATGTCAAAGTTCAGTGGGCCAACCACACTGAACGGGAAGCCACCTGAGAACTTGAAGAGGAGATGCGCCAAAGTTACCCCCAGCTCTTCGAAGATAGAGGTATGTATAATTTCGCGGACGAAATTTATTTTAAGGGGGGTAGGATGTAATGTCCGGGCCCACAACCTACTAGGCCCAATAAGAAATGGGCCCAGTTAAGGGTTTGGGCCCAAATTTCACTGTGGGCAGTGTTGTTATAATGTTAAAAAAAAAAAAAAAAAAAACGAAGGGATAAGACCGACAGGGAGGGGTTACCGCATCCCCTGCTGGCAGCCGATGCCGGCGCGCCGGAGACAGGGGGGCGGCGGCCAGTCCCGAAGTATGGAGGAAAGGAGAGGATGGGACCTCTCAGAGGGGGGTTTCATCCTCTAAACAAATATTTAAGCCTCTGCCGGCAACCCCAAATCACAGACCCCCCTAAACACCGAACGAGAGAAAGAGAGAGAGAGTCGAAGCCCTGGAGCCTAAGGCCAAGGAGCCCTGAAGCTCTGAGGAAGGGGGGACTACCCGAGAGGAGGCACTGCCCGACTGAAACCGACTAAAACCAGGTATGGACCCCTTTTAATAAAATTTTAGGGAGTGGAGAAACCCTCTGTGGGGTATTCTCCCCTCTGTTTCAACTATGGGACAGAGAGGAGGAGACCGGCAGAAGGGAGAAGAGTCACGGGCCGGACCCATAGACCCCGGACCGGCCTGAGAACGGCCGCGGTCCAAGGCCAGGCCCGATGACCACTCGGGCCGAGCCGCCTGCAGGGCACCGCAGCCTCGGCTGCGGCTACCCTAGGGCTCGGGGGGCAGCCCCGGGCCGCCGGATCTGGCCGAGCCGGCAACAGAGGTGGCCACAAGGCCACCAGCCCCGGCCGGACCGCCACCTCTTCTCCGGCAAGAGGTGGTGGTGCCGGAAGGAAGAACCAAGAAAAAAAAAAAAAAAGAAGAAGAAGAAAGGGAATGAACTCACCGGACCGAAGAGGCTTCATCCTTGGACCCCGGCCTTACCTCACCGTGGTCGGAGCAGGGGGAGATCTCCCGGAGGAGATCCAGCCGCGACCTTACTTCCCGGCACCCCTCCTCTTCTCCGGCATCGCTTCGGAGAAGAGGAAGGGGGGGGGGCCGGCCTTTCTTCCGCCGGTGCTCCGGGGGGAAGCTCCGCCTCGGTCAGTGGATCGGAGGGGAGCCTCGTCTCCCCGGTCGCCTGCAGGAGAAGAAGGGGAGGAGACAATGGGTTCCGGTGGGGGGGCGAAGGGTCGGAAGTTAGGGTTCGGCGAAAACAAAGAAGAAAGAAAAAAAAAAAAAAAGACAGAGAGGGAAAGAGAGGGAGTGACCGAGAGGGGGAAGGCCACAGATCTGGCCGGAGGAGAAGAAGGGGAGCCGGAGGAGAGGGCCGGAAGCATGGGCTTCGGTAGAGACGAAGGAGAGAAGAGGGAGAGAGAGAGAGGGAAAGAGAGGGAGTGACCGAGAGGGGGAAGGCCACAGATCTGGCCGGAGGAGAAGAAGGGAAGCCGGAGGGCCGGCCGGAGGCATGGGTCCGGTGGAGACGAAGGAGAAAAGAGAGGAGAGAGAGGAGAGCGGGAGATGAAGAGGCGGAAGCCTCTGGAAGGGGGGAAGAAAACCTGATAACGGGTTCGCGGGTCGGATCCGAATCCGAATCCGCAACCCGTTAAGCCCAAAGAAAAAGAAAAAGAAAAAAAAAGAAAAAGAAAAAGAAAAAGAAAAAGAAAAAGGGAAAGGGTTTAGCCAAATTTGACTAAACCCGAGCCCAATCAAATTGGGCTAAGTCTGGACAAGCCAGACTATAAATTTAACCAAAATTAAACCCAATTTAAGCTGGGAATTAAGCTTAGTGGCCAATCGGAAGGCCAATTAAGACTTATGAGCCCAGCCAAGACCCCAATATAGAGGAATTAGGCTTGGGCTAAATTTCAGGTAGAAAAGGAAATAACATATTGTTATTATGACATGATTGTAGGTGACTTAGGACTCGTCACCAGGACGCAGGAGACCTAGGAGAAAGGCAAATTACTGTAAGTAACTTGTTTTAATCTTGTTGTGAATCGTGTATGTAAGTAGCCTGTCCTAATCTTTTATGGATCATGCATGAAATTTAACCCGTTATACTTGTATTATAGGTCATGTACCCTAAATTATAAGCTGTGAATGGTGAATGTATATGGCATGCTTTAGTTATACAAGTTATGATTATATGTGCTTTATGATTTCCATTGTGCCTACGAAATAAGTAGATTACATTATATCCTAAGATATGGATTATGAATCATGTGTATGAGTGGCATGTGTTAGCCATATAATTGGTGATTATGCATAAATCATGCTTATGTAGATTTCATAATGCATGTAAGGTGAATGGAATGGTATGTCATAATTTTTATTAGCATGAGCATAAAGCATGATGATGAATTGCCTCTAGTTGTTTGCACATCTTGCAAGGGGTACCTAAGGGTTCTTGATGCTACGGGCCGAATGCAACTGAGCCGGCCTTGCCAGTGGCCGATAATGACTGAGCCAGCCCCGCCAGTGGCCGACTAATAACTGAGCAGGCCCCGCCAGTGACCATTAATGAATTCGCCGTAGCATCTATGAGGTACTACCTATACGGAGCATTATTTATGAACTCTTAAGAGCTACTGACCTAATGTAACTGAGCCGGCCTTGCCAGTGGCCGAGAATGACTGAGCCAGCCCCGCCAGTGGCCGCCTAATAACTGAGCCGGTCCCGCCAGTGGCCAAGAAAGACTTCGCAGTAGCATTTAAGAGCCTGACCACGGCAATGCCGGTGGCACGATTTTTCCTACATGTGCATATTACTTGATTTCTTGATATCGTAGGATACTGTTTTATTTACTCAGCATGGATATTTTATTATGATGATTGATTTAGTAGCATACATGTCAGCTTTTCAAATCCTGATAAGCATGGTTAGTATTTTTAAGTCGATTCGACAAGATTATGCAGGATTACTTACTGAGCCGTGTAGCTCATGCCTGTTCATTTATGTTTTTTTTTAGATCACCACCAGTGACAGCTGCCAGAAGCATTTTTCTTTTGCAACAGGGCTTCTTTATTTTTGGAGATGATATAAATAAACTTTTGTGTATATAAACTATGTAGAAGCTCTGTACTCTATACGAACCAATGGGTTGTAATACTTTCTTTTGATATATATACAAGTTACACTGCTTTTGACTACCTGTTGACCATGTACGAGGCTGCGTGCTATTGCGGGTAGTAGTCGGCAATAGCACGGCCGTGTCACGGAGCCGGATCCGGGGCGTGACAACTATTAAGTTCTTTTTTCTATGTGCTGTGTTTTGTTTGAGCTTCCTAATCAAGGAAGATGCCAAGATCCACCTCTGATAAGCTATGAAATTATTAGATCAAACTCTTGATATAGCTACTAGCTGATAATAGTTCTTCCAAAGACTTCCATCTATCGGGGTAAGGAACTGACCAGGGTTTTGTAATGTTTATGCCTTGTGATTTTATATCTGATCTTGTCATACGACTTTGTTTTAGCAAATCATTTATCTTAGAAATGTTATATGTAAAACCTGTCGGATCAAATCCCTTGGCTTCATTTTCAATTCACAACCTTCTTATGCATCTTTAAATTCTTTAGGTGAAAGTATTATTATACATAATATTGATAAGAGACTCAAGATGGTAGATAATTATTTTGAAAATCTTTCTCTAGAGGGAAGAGCAAACAAGAAGTCATCCAAAATCACCGATCCATTCAATGCGAATTGTAGGCTTCCACCCAATTGTTGGTATATAATTGCCAGTCATAGCTTAAAGCAAGATTTTCTTGGAACGACGTAAATTTGAGCTGTTAAGGATAAAGCTCAGATTGTCGTTCTTCTCCTGTTGAGTAAACAACCAATACCTTTCAAGTTTCAAGAACTGCTCGATTCTCTCTCTCTCAGTCATTCCCTCTAACATAAAAAGTGTGGTTGCATATCTCTGTCTAACATTAAACTATGTTATTTATGAAAGTAATTTTGTTACAGCATAATAAATATATACTGCCAACCCATCGAAAATATGCCAGCAGTGAGAATCAAGGGTTGATAGCAGCAGTGAACTTCGACGGCAGTAGGTCTGTGGATCAGGGACCATCTCGGTAGAATGATAGCATCAGTAGGGCGGCGTACGCCAGGACTTACAGTGGTTGGGGCAGAGCTGCAAGCAGCCTGGGAGGGTATATCCTATGCGAGGCAAGTACTTGGGGCCGAGCAGGTGTACCTCGAGGGTGATTCATCTGTGGTGATCGACTGGATTCGGAAGGTGGATCGGTTTGGGGATAGTCATCCCCTCATCCGAGAGTCTCGCAGGATGACTCAGATGATGGCTGATTTTCAAGCGGTACATGTGTTCAAGAAGGCGAAACGGGCAGCAGACTGGGTCGCCTCCTTTGTCGCCCGGCATTCCGGTGGTTTTCTTTGGACGTCTGCATCAGACGCCCCCCCTATTTGTACTTTTTACTTTCCTATGATCTGGAGGGCTGTACTTACGTTCGATCTTTATGAGATGAGTAGCCGTTTTTACCAAAAAAAAAAAACAAAGAAAAAAAAAGAATCAAGGGTTGATAGGTTTCACTTGGTTGAGGGAAGCAAAGTGATTGGATTATAAATGGAGAAAACCATCTTTATCTCCATATCTCCATATGCTCCCCATTAATTACGATATTTCATTATAAGACATCAGCACTCCATATCGACTAGTATATAGATCGTAGAGATTCCAGATCTCTGTTCATCCTTTCAATTACTTCTGGACCTTCTAGAAATTCTTTAAACCATTTTGGAGATAGTTTTGGAGTCCTTTCTTGTGTCTCAAAATTCATATGATAGAGCCCAAACCTTTGAGTATAGCCATATAGCCACCCAAAATTGTCTGAGGAGAGACTATATGAAGTAGCCCTTTACATCATCTCCTTGCCAGCAACCACACAAACATATATCAAATTATTTTGCATATATACTTAAAATAAAATAATTACTTAAAATAAAATAATTCTCTACGTATATGACATTTAGAAAGTAACTTATAGCTTTATAATCTCTATGTAAAATAAAAAAAAATCCTTAATCAAATGGTTGTCTTATTGGTGCGAGATGCTAGAGTTCTAAAAGCTTTATATTATTATTTAAAGCTCGCATTACATAAGATTATTCTTGTTCTCCTAGTCTGATTAATTCTATTGCACAAGAAATGTGTTGTTGTTCTGCTGTTCTTACCGGAGTTGCAACTGGAATGCCATTTCTTTCTGAAGTGCTGATCACAAATGCAGTTGACTCTATTGCCAATCAAGTTATTTTTACAAATTCGAGACTCAAGGGACCGTCCAATCGGTGGACCTGTTGCTCAGGTAATAAGCTTCATCATGTCTCTAATCGCTGGAGGGAATATCTGGTGCGAGATAAGACAATCTGGTTTATATGAGCCGTTGGATGTTGATACCTCGATTTGGGTGTTTGCTTTCTTTTCTCGCTTTTGAGCCAATCGGAAGGCTGAAATAGTTCGCATGCTTTGTGAACGGTCAAATCGGATGACAATATGTGGAGATCCGCGGTATCGCGTTGGCATTTAGAATCGCACCCATTTCTAGATAATCGATCATAACGGTCATTATTTTTTAAATTTTCGTTATTAGACATATGATGTAATGCATGGGATACAAAATTGCTATGGCAGTCACTATAAAATTAAAACAATTAATAACCATTATTTTGAAGTTTTAAACGATACTACTGCTGAGATGCCATGATAGGGAGAAGCCAAGTAATTTGATAATGATAATTTTTTGAATACAATATCAGAGTTGTACAATTGAGTGCGTATAAATATTTATCATTATTCTTTCTAAAAGAACTAAGATTATGTGCATTCCCCTCTCTATTTTATCAAACCAGTGTGTATAATATTTTGAAGTTTAAACCATGTGATAGTTTCAAGTGGATTTATTATTCGATGGATCTATGAGTTAAAAATAAGAAAAGAAAAAGCAAAAGTCTGTTTGATACTTCGATGGATCATTATGATATAACCATAGCAGCGTTTAGAAAATTCTAAATGCAAAGGCAACATTATAAATATAGGGTTTTCTTTTGAAAATAGTACATACAGTCGCATACAGTCGTCAAATTGAACAAAAGTATGTTTGAGCAAGACCAACATTATAAATTCCTAGCATGACTCTTGGAAGAAGAATTAGCAATTAAATATATTGTAAGTGACATTTTTTTTTAAATACAAAAATAAATTTCTAAATCTTAGTTAAAGGTTGAATTGTCACATCCAGTTAAAAAAAATATAGGGTTTTCTCTTCGAAATAGTATATATAGTCACATCCAATCGTCAAATTGAACAAAGACTAACCGGATGAATTTGTACTTTAAGTAATCAATGTATTTTAAGTGAGGTTTTTTTTAAAAAATAATTTTGTAAATCATAGTTAAAGGTTGAGTTGCCACATGGCCCGCACCAAGTCATCAGAGCTATAGGGCTCGTTTGGTTCACGGGAAAAGAAAGGAAAAAAATATGGTCAACAAAAAAGTAATAAGATGCCTCTTGTTTGGTTAGGGTTTTCAAACGAGAGAGATGGAAAAGTTGTATTCCCATGGAAATATGATTCTCACATTTCATGAGAAAGTCTTTCCCATGAGAAACATAGAAAAGTTACTTTTCCATGAGGCGGGACTCACTCCATCTTTATTTTTTCCCAAAAAGGCCTTAGCATTAAAGACCTAATTTTTATTAAAGGTATAATAGAAATTATACATAACTTTCTCAAAAAAAACACTCTAAAAAACTGTCACTTTTCCATTTTAACCAAATATACCAAAAGTACATTCCTAGGTATTCTTTTCCTAAGAATCTTCTTTTCAGAAACCATATTCCTAAGAGGAAAATGCTTCCCGCTAACCAAACGAGCTCATAGTTCTCTCTTACATTTTCCAACCCAGAGCTCACCCAAGCCACACTGAGTTGTCATCAACTCAGGCGTTTATGCATTGTATTTTTGTGTGCATACATGCGTACCAAGTTTCCTACTCCCAATTAATGTTAATCTGGTCAATACCTTGATTCTCTGATCTCAAAGGCGTTTGTGATCGCAATCACCACTGTCAAATGCGCGGACCAATGAGACCCCAGCTAACCATCATAGCATAGTTGACACGTTCAATCGGGCATACTTATTTTTACAATGAGAAACATGGAAGTTTTCATCTAAGTTATTTCATACTTATATAAATTTTAGGATGGCAATTTAGATTTTTTTTTAATCCATGAACTTTTCTCTCCTTGTTTGAGTGCAAAATAAAGTGTAAAAATAACAATAATCCAGGAAATTCTTAAGTTAGAGAAGATTAGTTCTAAATTAAAAAAATGGATACAGAAAATTTCAACTCAAGAAGGAAGACTTGTAATCTAATAGAATTCTAGAAGAAAATATTTCTATCTATCAATTGGAAATATAAAGCGAGCAGATAGCAAGCTTTTCGTAAAGACACGGTTAGCAAAGAACCCATGTTGCAAGAGCTGATATCTGGCCTCGTCAAACCCCAAAAGTTTTCCTCGTGGTGGAGTTCATGAGGCCCCACACCCCACTGTGATAGACCGGGTAAAGAATAAGCAAGTTGCCACTGAGGTGGTAACCTAGTGGGAGCGTGGCCTTACTTCCAACCAAGTGGTTTCGAGTTCGAAACGCACAGGCGTCGATTAAATTGTAGAGACCGGATACTTCCTACTCGGACATAGGGTCTGGAAGGGTGTATCGCTCTGCTAGTAGCCTCGGTGGTGCTAGGTGTGACGTACTCACACGTGGTATTCGTGCCGAAGCCTACAGGGGTAACCGAGCCAGGCCCATGGGTGGGGAGGGTATGAGTAAAACCGGCCGGGGTGCCCAACACACGGTCATTTCTGCCCGCATCGAACATTCTCCTAGCGAGATGGGGGCCCAGTGGGGGCTGCTACGCGGGGGTGGGCTTGTCCCTTCCTCCCTCTTTTTTCGAGCAAAAAAAAAAAAAGAATAAGCAAGTCATGACATGCAAGTGAGAAGTGGAAGCAGATGGTGCACTTAAAGAGGTTATATGCACTTTTTCTCCTTTTCGCTTTTTTTTTTTTTGAAAATTAGGATAAGAAACCAAATTAATGTTTGGGTGAGGATGGGACCTGAACCCAAGTCATCGATATCAACCTCCAATAACATTACTGGCTCTAAAGGAGGGCTGCCCCTCTCCAAGGGTGGTGGGGAGAGGGCACGACTGCTGTCGGTGGAGGCCCTACAGGCGATTCGGTCAGATAGACCTTTGACAACTCGGGATATCTGGGGCTCATCTGCTCGTGGAGCGTCTCATTTGGTGTTTTCACCTGGAAGCTCCCATCCCCGAGTTTCCTCAAGGTTGATGAATGCGTCCTGAAGGGAAGTAGGAGGGGTGACGCGGGCTTTATCATTAGGAGCCCAGACTCCAGGGTGATTGCTATCGGGGGCTGCCACTTGTTTGATACCTCGGTACCTGGGGCGGAGCTGTGAGTGGCCTGGGAGGGTTGGTGCTACGTTAGGCGTGCCTAGCGTGGGGGAGAGGTCTTACTAGAGGGCGACTCTGTGACGATCATTGGTTGGATCCAGCAAGTATTCGGGAGGTCGGAGATTACCGCCCGCTACTGAGAGATATTCGGACCATGGTTTCTGATGGGTTGGTGCTTCAGGCGAAGCACGTGTTTAGAGAGGCCAACGAGGCCGCAGATTGGGTGGCCTCTTTTGTTGCCAACCATTCGGAAGACCACCTTTGGGTGGGGGAGACGAAGTTGCCCCATGCACTCCGTGATGTACTGTTTTTTAACTTTCTTGGCTGTATCCGTATACGTTATGTATAATACTCTCATTTTCAGCACACAAAAAAAAGTAAAAAGAAAAAAAAATGAGGAGGGCATGCTGTTGGAGGGTGTAAATTCCAACTGAGTTTAGGCCCATATTCAATTCCATTACTTCCTAGAACTGAATGGAGTAGGTAGATTGTAGTCCAAATCAATTCCATTATTTCCTAGGATTGAATGGAGCAGGTAGCTATATCGGAGAAAGTTAAAGTGTCGACGTTACACACCGGCAAGTGTCTCTCTAAAAAGAGCGCAATCTCAGACGTCAAAATCTCTTCTTATCTGATATTCGAAGCAAGGACATGTTGATCTGTCTTTATCTGCCAGATGGCCTCATCTGGCACAAGAGCGAAGCCAACCATCTCATCTTTTCTAGAAGATCCCATTTACTAGAGGCATATGGTCTTCTTTAACCACCGGTCTAAATCTCAATGGCTGGCCTTATAATCTTCATGCACTCCGGACAACCTAAAGAAAATCAAGCCGTTAGATAGGAGCGGGCTCTGAATGGCATCATGCACCGTCATTTGGTGCACGTGGCGTCGGTTCACTGCACCCAGGAGGAGAAGGGGAAAAAGATGAGGGTAGAAAAACCTCATACACTTCATAGGTTGTTTCCTTGCAAGGCCTGGGTTGGTCTAGTAAACATTCACTTTTGAGGCAGAGGAGAATCTTGAAAGCTGAAGTCACGATCCCTGGCCTTTTCTTGGTCGGTGGGGAACCGATTGCCCTTCTTGGTTCACACGGCACTAGTGTTCCGTAATCAAGAGTCGAAGTCGTCGTGACACAGATTTGAAAAATTAAACAATAACTAATTGCCCTTCTTCCAATCCAAATTAATTAACACACGCTCTCCGGATCTATAAATAGGGCTCTCGAATCCCCATTTGGGTACCAACCAGCAGAACTAAATAACCACGTACGGAACACCTAGAGAGCCATATTAATTATGGATCTTAGTCCTAGAGAAATCCTTCTTCCTCTGAATCATCTGTCAATCAGCCTTCTCCTACTATCCTTCTTCCTTCTTCCCTACTCATCAGCAACGGCAGTTGCTGCAACTGCTGCTTCTTCAATCGTTGAATCCCAAGCGAGAGTTCTGCTCCATTGGAAATCCACCCTACAAAATTCACACGCCCAGCAACTCGGTTCTTGGTCTCTCTCCAACAACGCGTGCATGTGGCATGGCATCACCTGCATGGAGAATGAAGGCCGAGCTGTGATCACGGCTATCAGCCTACCTCATGCGGGCTTGGTAGGTAAGCTCAAGGGCCTCAACTTCTCCGCCCTCCCATCTCTCACTCGCCTCTACCTCCGACGCAACTACTTATTTGGAACAATCCCGCCTAGCATACGTACGCTTCCCGCTCTCACCTCCCTCGATCTCTCGCTAAATCGTCTTTCCGGCAATCTGCCCCTCGCTCTCGCCAGCCTCTCTAACCTGACTGAGATCGACCTTTCTTCGAACAAATTCACTGGTGAGATTCCTCCTTGTTTCTTCGCCAACTGGACCGAGCTAACCTCCCTCAAATTCCAGCAAAATTTACTTGGCGGCACACTGCCTCCAGAGATTGGCCAGCTCAAAAGTCTACGTTTGCTTAATTTATACGAAAACAATCTCGGCGGTCCCATCCCTTCGACCCTTGGTAACTTGACCAACCTAAGATTCCTCAAAGTTTACAGAAATCAGTTCTCTGGTAATATTCCCCATGAACTAGGCAATTTAGTTAACCTCTTGGATCTAGAAATCTCATACAATTATTTAACAGGTTCCATCCCTTCCAGTTTAGGCAATCTCATCAAACTCAAGAACTTGTTCCTTGGCTCAAATAATATATTGGGCACCATTCCTCATGAATTAGGCAATTTAGTGAACTTACGTGATCTAGAAATTTGGGAAACTCAACTATCGGGATCCATCCCTTCCACTTTAGGAAACCTCACCATGCTCGACACCTTGTTCCTCGACACCAATAATTTCTCTGGCACAATCCCTCACGAATTAGGCAAACTAGTGAACTTACATTCTCTAACAATCTATGAAAATCAACTATCAGGCTCCATCCCTTCCACTTTAGGAAACCTCACCATGCTTGACGCCTTGTACCTCTACATCAATAAATTATCTGGCACAATTCCTCGTGAATTAGGCAAACTAGTGAACTTACATTTTCTAGATATCAATAAAAATCAACTATCAGGCTCCATCCCTTCCACTTTAGGAAACCTCACCATGCTTGACACCTTGCATCTCTACACCAATAATTTATCTGGCACCATCCCTCGTGAATTAGGCAACCTAGTGAACTTACGTGATCTAAAAATCTCAAAAAATAAACTATCAGGCTCCATCCCTTCCACTTTAGGAAACCTCACCATGCTGGACACCTTAGACCTCTTCACCAATAATTTATCTGGCACCATCCCTCATGAATTAGGCAACCTAGTGAACTTACATTCTCTAGTTATTTATGAAAATCAACTATCAGGCTCCATCCCTTCCACTTTAGCAAATCTCACCATGCTTGACACCTTGTACCTCTACACCAATCATTTATCTGGCTCTTTGCCCCAAGAACTAGGTAATCACACCAACCTCATCTACCTAGAGCTATTTGACAACAATTTCTCAGGTTACTTACCTTCAGAGATCTGTAAAGGAGGTGCGCTTCAATATCTTACTGTGCAAAACAACTACTTTGAGGGCCCTATTCCAAGAAGTTTAAAAAACTGCTCTAGCTTACTGAGAGTCCGCCTTGAAGGAAACAAGCTTAAAGGAAACATCTCTGAAGACTTTGGGACATACACGAATCTAGACTACATTGACATGAGCTACAACCAATTATATGGCCAGATCTCACCAAGTTGGGCACATTGTCAAAATTTGAAAAGCTTCAGGATTTCAGGAAACCTACTTACTGGGAATGTACCCCCCGAATTCGGAAAGTTGCTTCAATTAGGATTACTGGATCTTTCTTCAAATCAACTTGCAGGAGAAATACCAAGAGAGTTAGATACCATGAGCTTATTATTCAACTTGAATTTGAGCAATAACAAAATATCTGGAATAATTCCCTCGGAGTTTGGAAAATTATCCAATCTGGAAATTCTTGATTTATCTAACAACGACATCAACAGCCCAATACCACCACAATTAAAGGGTTGTATTAAACTGCGCATCTTGAATTTGAGCAAAAATAAATTTGATGGGATCATTCCGTCTCAACTTGGAGAGTTAAAAGGATTGCAAGATTTACTTGATCTGAGCCATAATCTTTTTGGAGGAGAGATACCATCACAATTGGCAAGTTTGACAAATTTAATATCTTTGAACTTGTCCCACAATAATCTGTCAGGTGCCATTCCTTCATCTTTTGGAAGCATGTTGAGTTTGTCATCAATAGATGTATCGTACAACAATTTGGAGGGCCCAGTTCCGAGAAGCAAATTGTTTCAAAATGCTCCAGCACTGTGGTTAATCCATAACAAGGGATTATGTGGTGAGGTGCCGAGTTTGCCTTCTTGTGGATCAACCACTGTAAGCACTCATCATTCAACTAAAAACCACATTATACTCTTTATTATCACTCCTATATTGGGCAGCTTGGCTCTTTTAGGTTTGTCTACTATCATCATTGCTGCTCTTCGTAGGAGAGGAAACACTACAGAGAAAAAAGATATTGATGTTGTTATTGGCGATCTGTTTTCGATATTGAATTTTGATGGAAGAGTTGCTTATGACTATATCATCAATGCCTCCGAAAATTTTGATGAGAAATATTGCATCGGGAGTGGAACATATGGCAAAGTATACAAAGTAGAACTTCCAATGGAACAAGTGGTGGCTGTTAAAAAACTTCATCCGCTGGAGGAAGGAGTATTTGATGAGAAAAGCTTCCAGAACGAGATTCAAGCATTAACCAGAATTCGACATCGTAACATTGTAAAACTTCATGGATTTTGCTCCAGTTCAGGTTGTAAATTTCTTATATATGAGTACATTGAGAAGGGAAGTTTAGCTAGCATCCTTCGTAATCAAGAAACAGCACAGGAATTGAATTGGGAGAGAAGAGCTCATATCATCAAAGATATTACCCATGCTTTATCATATATACACCATGACTGCAATCCATCCATAGTGCATCGAGACATCTCCAGTAATAATATATTATTAGACTCTGATTTCAAGGCTTATCTTTCAGACTTTGGCACTGCAAGAATTCTAAAATCTGATTTATCAAATTGGAGCACAGTAGCAGGCACATTTGGATATACTGCCCCAGGTAAGTCATTCTTCCAATTTGTCCTTCTTATTATTGTAGCTATTCTATTTGTGATATATATATATATATATATATATATATATATATATATATATATATATATATATATATATATATATATATATTTATTTATTTATTTATTTATTTATTTATTTATACTTTGCTTTATCTTTCTATTTCGATGTCTTATGTGGCTTACCATGCATTTGAAAAATAGGATTAGTACATATTTGCTAAATAGAGATTTTTCAGTAAACCTATGGTAATGGTTAGATATTTCATTTGTGAATCTATCCATATGAGAGCTTAGACATTTAAATAAAAGCAAACTAGTGCCTATAGATAATTAATATTTTCTTATGATGATTATATTATTTAACTGGTAATCATTTAAATAAAATAAAAAATAAAAACTATTACTAAGCATAAACTTTAATTAATCGATAATAACATTTATTTTACAAATATCAAAGTATTTCCAAAAGTTAATATATAAATTAAATTTGAAGACAATATATTAGCATTTTTGTTAAGTTTGAAAAAAATTTACTTAAATTGGAATAACGTTATTCCTTTCTCTATTTTTTTGTAGAGCTTTCGTACATGACAAGGGCGAATGAGAAATGTGATGTATACAGCTTTGGTATAGTAATATTAGAAGTAATAATGGGAAGGCATCCAGGTGATCTTGTCTCCTCCCTATCTTCATCAGACGTCCAGCAGATGCTATTCAGTGATGTGCTAGATCAACGCATCTCACCTCCTGCAGCTTATATGGTCAAAGAAGTGTTGTTGCTGGCTATTATAGCATTTTCATGCATCCGCATTTTACCACAAGCACGACCAACCATGCAAAGGATATCTCACTTATTCATAAGTGGCAACATTCCAACCATTCACGAGCCGTTCAACTCAATTAAATTATGTCAATTAGTAGAGTTTTTAACATAGATGTCGTGCTTAAAAGCCACAAATCTTATGTAGTTCTTTCATGTTGAATGTAATAAGTTATTGTAACTCTTTTCTATTTTTACCTTCTAGAAACACCATTATATGAACCTCCACTCTATTGTTCCCATTCGCTACTCTTTTCAACAAATTTAAGGGAAGCGTCTCACTTCCTCCATTTTTCCAAAATAGATTGTTTTCTTCACCTTTCTTTTTATATGTAGTGTCATGATGGCCTATGATGCCATGATCCATGTGGTAGTTTCAAGCAGAATGATTTTTTTTATGGATCCATGAGTATCAAAAGAGGGGGAGGGGGAGGGGGGAGGCAAAAGACTGTGATGGATCATTGTGATATAACCATGGCAGCATTCAGAAAATTATAAATACAAAGGAGACTTCTTTTTAGAATTGTATGCATAGTCACAGCCAGTTATCAAATTGACAGAAGTGGTCGAGCAGGACTAGCGAGATAGACTTCTAGTATGACTCTCGAGAGAAGAATAAGCAATTTGTGTATTTTAATTGATTTTTTTTAAAAAAAAATTCTGAATCTTAAACGTTGGATAAATATTGAAAAAAAAATAAGAAAGAAAAAGGAAAGAGAAAGATTTGAGGAATCTATAAAGAAGACAAAACAATCCTTTGCCAATAAAAGATATAACTAAATTATTAGGACACGACACGGAAGACATGTCAACAGACATGTAAAAATCCTAGAAAATAGCGTCATGATGCCAAAACTTCCTCATGGAATCAAAGTCTTCCAGACAAAAGCCACCCAAAGTAATTTCTCTGATAAATACTCTGAACTAGAAATATTCCTAATTTAAGTATGAATTTTAAACTATTCAAACTCTACGTAGAAAATAATAGTTTTGCAGGCTCATTCTTAACTCTCTTTGGTCCAACGTAAAGGTTGGTTAAGGCCAACGAGTCTACTCGTCGCATTACTGCTGCTGGTCATTTTTCACTTCACTATTTCAAGCTTGACCCAGCACTTCACAATCCATCAGATTCACCAACTGATGCATTATATTTGCACCTTGGCAGCAATGCATTTAAATATAAAAAAGTTCGTAATTACTTTTACTTGCTAATATTCTAATGAAATGTTTCATGAAAATGAAGCCATCAAAAGTGAATTTTTAAGCTCCCTTCAGAGCGAATTAATTGAACACAAATGCTGAAATTTGTCCGGTTATGATCTCAAACAAAATAGACTTTACACTGGCAGCTATATATAGACTGTAATACCAATATCGTAGCCAGTAAATGATACAGGCAGCTCAGCAGCTGTATCTAAGTCCCGTAAGGATTTTCTAAAGATGTTACTTAGGAGCAAGTATATGCCTACCATATCCTTCTGCAAATTTGGAAGCCATTCAAAATACATGATGATGTGAGCCTAAAAAGGCCTTTTCAACTGGAGCAGTATTTTTTTGCGACTATACTACCTTAAAGAAAGCCTATTTAGCCCCACTTTTTATATCTCAAGACATGTGACCATCTCTCGTTCTCATTATTGATATCGGGACATTAAAGAAAGCTTTTCAATATTGATATGCCCATGTTCTCATTCAAGATTCCTCGGGCACTGTAATGTTTTCTCTAATGACTTGACCATTTGAAAGTAAGATTAGGCCCTTGGTGACACAAAGCAAAGCTTTAGCGATCAAGGTGATAGCCTAGTGGTACTGGACGGGGATTCTAACCTCATAGTCCCAAGTTCGAATCGCTGCGGCGACGATTAAAATGTAGCTTCGGCCACTGCTTGGACATGAGGTATAGGACCGCTCTTGGACCGCTAGTAGCCGGAGTGGTGCCAGGTGTGACGTACTCACACTTGGAACTCGAGCTAGAGCCCAGAGGGGTAGCTGAGCCGGGCCCATGGGTGGAGAAGGCATGAGTAAAACCGGTCGGGGTGCCCAACACACAGCCATTTCTGCCCGTATCGAACATTCTCCTGGCGGGGCGGAGGCCCAGTGGGGGCTGCTACGTGGGGGTGGACTTGTCCCTTCCTCCCCCCTACCCCTTTTCTTTAGCACAAAAAGAAAAAAAAAAAAAAAAAACAACTGATAAAATGTGATAGCCATTTCACAGCAAAAGGCATTGCCACGTAAAGGTAGCAGACCACAATGGTGCATACGAAGAAACTAGCGATCACATTTAGCTAACCACCATGTCTTCAAACCAACTTAAGCATCTGCCACCACCAAAATAAATAGCAAAAAAAAAAGCTTCAGAAAATGTCAAATAATTTCTCAGAAAATGCTACTGAGACTATGAAAGCCTTAGGTATCAGTGGTTAAACTTCCTTTTTGTACAAGCATATGGTGACCAGATTTCTGCATGAGGAATGCGGGGAAAATCTGGATGATGCTATGATGTTTCATCTATCATCTTTTGACATCTAAGTAACCAATAACCCTATCACGCTTACCCTTAATTTCTCGATACATCCTTTAGTTTCTACTCTTTTCATAGTATCCATAATGAGAGTCTTCCTCATGGTAATGGTTCCTCATGGCCAGATCACTTGGTTAAAGGTCATTATCACATAAATTTTATGGTACCCGTTCGTTATGTTTTCTTATGAATAAATTGTACATAGTTCTAATCTAATATTGAAGCTAGATTAACAGTATGTTTTGTCTCAGCTGTGCTATTAAGACATAACTGACTATTCAAATTTCAAATAAACAAAGTCAGTTTCCTTTCAGGAGTTATGACTCAAAAACACACACTTGAGGCAGGTAAATATATGTCTTAAAGCTAAATCACATTCTTAGTTACATAGATTTTTAGTAATTTTGAATTATTATTTTATACAGATGGACCAAAATCTGGTCTTGGGATTAGGCTAGGATATGGGCCATCTTAACAATAGATAAATAATTCTAATTTTGCCAAACCAAAATTCTTAGGAAACTCCCATAAGAGCCGGCGAAGCTCGATGTAACCTCCCTAGCCCTCTTCAATTGATAGCTCCAAATATCTCTCGACTCGGGCATCAAAGAAGACAATCAAGAAGGTGGGTGTTGGGGGTGGGGGGCGTGGTGAAAGAAAGTAAAAAGAAAAAAAAAATCTTGCATTAAAATCTACAAAATCATTGAGAAACACTGAATAAAAGATCATATAAAGGAATTATCAACTTTTTGTGTCAAGAAAGTGGAAAAAGAAGAGTGAAATTGAGCCTTAGATTAAGGAAGAAAATTGCAACAAGATCATATAGACGTAGAGTGTCGTTCCAATTTTATCGGATGTCCCTGAAGAGATATAGACATAGAGTGGAATTGAGAAGAGCTAGGGTTTGATAAGTTACCTACTTCCAAGAAGACAGAAACTCCTAAGCCTTTGAGAGGACTTCAATATGGGAGTAACAGCAATCGCCATGGATGGATTTGAGAAGAAGAAGCAAAGGAGAAGGCGACAAGGAGGAAGCAGGAAGACGCGACGGAAACTCTGCCCTTTCTTGTCCGACTCGTAGATTAAGAGAACTATTTTGAGGTCCCTTAAGTTGTGTTGTAACTACGCATAGGTTCCCATAACTATATTAAAGTCCATGGATGGGATATTTGCAAATAACCCATTGTATTACAGAAATTAGCTTAATATTAGAGGGCTTGTTTGCCAAGAACAGCTCATAAGAATAGAACATGAAAAACTTGCAAGAATATTATTTCTATGGGTAGTACTTTGTAGTGATGTAACATGGTTTTTTCAACTAATCTGAGCAAATAGTTTGCCAAATTTTAGTTTCAAACTAGAGATGGATTGTTTTATGAACAACTTTCATAATAATTATATAATATTAAAATTGCCAAGGTGTTCATTGGTAATTTTGGATTAAGCAACACAACACAAGTGTGGGCCAATCTCAAAGACATCCTCAACTTTAAAAAGTTTCAAACGTATTATTCATGTTTTCAAACTGTTCCAAATTCTTCCATCAACATCCCGACCGGTAAAGGGCAAGTAAATCAGCAAGGCTATAGAACTTATGCACTATGCACATATGCAAGCGACTACAATGACCTCAAAAACAAAAAGACAATGTCTTGACGGATCATTTGTCATATGACATCTTATAAGTCTAGAATCACCAAGCCGCAGTGGTGCTCCAGAATAGATTAATTAGGACCAATAGGTAAAGAACTAAAATGTTATCTATTTTGCTAAACTTTGATCAACTGGAGTTCAATGTAAAAGAGTGTGAAATAAAGGCATAACAAAAATGCAAAGAAGGTTGCAGAAATGAGAAACCAAGGTATAAGGTACAACCACTCAAATCCCACAGTTGACATAACACAGTTTGTTCTCAAAGAATAAGGTGAGATATCAGAGCTAATGGTGGAGGAAGAAAACATTATAGGTAAAGATCGATATGTTCAATATTGATTAAAGCACCATTCAAAGCCATTAAAGACTTGCCAAGAGGAACCATTTGCTGATTCACAAGTATTTCATCCTTAACAGAATCATTAAGCTGCATATAGCTTAAGCATATGTTTTCTGACAGAAATAACAAAGATATCATATATGCCTACAAATTTAACGAGTGTCTAACAGAAGCCTGTACCTTCAGGAGAGAAAATGAAAAAACCATACCAGGAAAATTTTGATTGATTTCTTGCATTGACTGTAGAGGGTCTGATGCACTCACTATCCTTTGTTCTGTTTGATGTCTTAAATCAGCAGAAAAGATAACCAAACTGGGCAAAAGTCAGCATAAAAGATCTTCAACTAATAATCAAACCAACCAAGCACAAATGAGATGCTGTATACAGCTATTATCATGCACCAATCATCACAACCAATACCCTTCAATTCCCAAACTTCCAGTGTGTCTGATATTGTTGATGATAATAAATAATCCCTGAAAGCCATTACTCAGTAGTCACCTCTGGCTTGCATTCCTGCAGTTGCAAAGATAAAGTAAAACAGAATGTAAGAATAGATTAACTTACAAGGTTAAGTCTTATCTACGCGTGAGGCTTTGGGAACAAACTAAGATTTTGGAAAATATAAATCCTCTGACTTCTTGACTGAGATCCTCGGTCCTAGGATCTTCTACAGTAACACCTGCAATACAGACATAATTATATGAATCTTTTCTTGGTACATAAAGGAAGCAAGATTTTCAAAAAATAATAAAAATACAAACGAAAAAGCTCCATTTCTTAATGGTTGGCATGATAATAGCCAGTGTTGTCCATGCACAAAGGTACACATACAGACAAGTTTGCATGCATGTGCTAAGCCACATGTCTGTGCATGTCGTCTATACGGAATATACACAATACATACATACACACGTATGTATGTGTGTGTGTGTATATATATATATATATGTATGCATACATATATACATTAATACATACATACACACATACGTACGTACATATCTGCGTATCCATATAGGCCCACATGCAGGTATAAGCCAACCTATCAAATAATGCATGCATGCATGCATGGAGCTCTTTCAGATGCATTAGTTGCATGGCACAGGATTCATAGTCTCAAGCTGGTCAGTCTGGTGATAGAGACACCACTTCCCACAGGGTGAGCTTTGCCTAAATTTTGTACAAGCATATGGTGACCACATTTCTGCATGGGGAACGCAGGGAAAATCTGGATGATGCTATGATGTTGCATCTATCTTCTTTTGACATCTAAGTAACCGATAACCCTATCATGCTTGCCCTCAATTTCTCGATACATCCTTTAGGTTCTACTCTTTTCCTAGTATCCATAATGAGAGTCTTCCTTATGGTAATGGTTCCTCATGGCCAGCTCACTTGGTTAAAGGTCATTATCACATAAATTGTATGGCACCTGTTCATTATGTTTTCTTATGAATAAATTCTACATAGTTCTAATCTAATATTGAAGCTAGATTAACAGTTTGTTTTGTTTCAGCTGTGCTATTTAAGACATAATTAATTATTCAAATTTCAACTAAACAGTGTCAGTTTCCTTTCAGGAGTTATGACTCAAGAACACACTTGAGGCAGGTAAATATGTATCTAGAAGCTAAATCGCATCCTTAGTTATATACATTTTTGGTAATTTTCAATTATTATTTTCCAGAGATGGACCAAAATCTGGTCTTGGGATTAGGCTAGGATATGGGTCATCTTAACAATAGATAAATGATTCTAATTTCACCAAACCAAAATTCTTTGGAAACTCCCATAAGAGCTAGCGAAGCTCGAAGTTACCGCCCCGGCCCTCTTCAATTGATAGCTCCAAATATCTCACAACCCAGGGGCATCAAAGAAGACAATCAAGAAGGTGGGTGTTGGGGTGGGGGGGCATGGTGAAAGAAAGTAAAAAGGAAAAAAAAAAATCTTGCATTAAAACCTATGAAATCATCGAGGAACACTAAATAAAAAATCATATAAATAATTATCAACTTTTTGTGTCAAGAAAGTAGAAAAAGAAGAGTGAAATTGAGCCTTACATCGAGGAAGAAAATTGCAACAAGATCATATAGATGTAGAGTGTCGTTCCAATTTTATCGGATGTCCCTGAAGAGATATAGACATAGAGTGGAATTGAGAAGAGATAGGGTTTGATAGGTTACCTGCTTCCAAGAAGACAAAAACTCCTAAGCCTTTGAGAGGACTCCAATTTAGGAGTAACAACAGTCCCCATGGACAGATTCGAGAAGAAGCGAAGGAGAAGGCGACAAGGAGGAAGCAGGAAGAGGCGACGGAAACTCTGCCCTTTCTTGTCCGACTCTGGATTACCGTAGATTAAGAGAGAACTATTTTGAGGTCCCCTAAGTTGAGTTGTAACTACGCATAGGTTCCCAGAACTATATTAAAGTCCATAGCGGGTTATTTGCACATAACCCATTGTATTACGTAAATTAGCTTAATATTAAAGGGCTTGTTTGCCAAGAATGGCTCAGAAGAATAGAACATGAGAAACTTGCAAGAATATTATTTCTATGGGAAGTATTTTGCAGTGATGTAACGTGGTTTTTTCAACTAATCTCAACAAATAATTTGCCGAATTTTAGTTGCAAACTAGAGATGGATTGTTTTGTGAACAACCTTCATAATAATTATATAATATTAAAATTGCTACGGTGTTCATTGGTAATTTTGGATTAAGCAACACAAGTTTGGGCCAATCTCAAAGACATCCTCAACTTTAAAAAGTTTCAAATGGATCATTCACGTTTTCAAACTGTTCCAAAATCGTCCATCGACTTTCCGACTAGTGGATGGTGTTAGCCGGCCATTTCAATTGACAAAAATGCTCTCTCCCTCTTTTAGCCTATTCCAACATCTTTTTAAGGTTTGTGCAGGAGGATGAATAATTCAGATCATCCACTCAGTCAACTTTGATATATGTGCAAATGGATGAATAATTTTGATTATCCGCTAATCGCATTGAGATCTATGCAGGCGAATGAATATTTGGAACATCTACATAGTTGCTAGGAGATCTATGCAGATAGAATATTTAGATTGCTTCGATATTTATGTAGGTGGATAATGATCCGATCATCCACTGATCACTTTGAGATCTGTGCATGTGGATGAAAATTTGGATCATCATGTGGTTGCTTGGAGATCCATGCACATGAATGAATATTTAGGTCGCTTTGAGATCTATGCAATTGGATGAATAATTCTGATCATCCACTGGTCGCTTTAAGATCTGTGCAGTTGGATGAATAATCCTAAGCATCCATTGATCATCCAGAGGTGAAAGAAAGACAAATTTTATATCAATTTATTTTTACCTCCATTAATTTTGTCCGTGCTTTTTATTCAGGCAATTAGCTGCTTTGCCGGTCCATGAACTAAAAATTGGAATTTTCCCCTCTCCTTATCACCTCTCTGTTTCAAGATCAATTGTCATTCTTTTAAATATTTATGCTGAGGCAAGTCATCTAATTCTTTGTACTTACTAACTTTTCCCCTTTGATCGTGTTCTTTTCCCTTTTTTTGATTTGGTATTATTAAGTTATATATTTGCCATAAGCTTTTGTAACCTGAAGGCATGGAGCATATCTAAGGTGTTCTGTGATGCATTAATGTCTCGATCTCCTTGTTTTGAACTTCTATATAAGTTGATGTTGTTCAATTCGATTTGGTAAAAATTCATTCTTTTGACATCATTTTCTTTGGTAAGCAACCACAGAGAGACAACTGAATTTATATCATGATTGCATCAGTTAATCTTTGCAATGCTACAGCTGTTCCGAGCCTTCCCATGCCCTGCTCCAATTCTCTAAGATTGGTTGCCGGACTATAGAAACAAAACCAAGTTAAGATTTACGAAATTTTTTTGGAATGCTTTCTTAAATAGCTTGTATGCACTTTTTTTCTCTTTTTCCCTTTTTTTGAGAATTAAGGCAAGAAACCAGATTAAAGTTTGGGTGAGGGTGGGACGTGAACCCAAGTCATTGATATCAACCTCCAATGACTTTATCAACTCTATTGGAGGGTATGCTCTTGAAAGGTGTGAATTCCAAGAGAGTTTAGGCCCATATCCAATTCCATTATTTTCCAGAACTGAATGGAGTAGGTAGATTGTAGTCCAAATCAATTTCTATCCAATTTTCTTGGTCAGATATTACGTTCTTTTTTCTGTATACTGTGCTTTGTTTGAGATTCCTAATTAAGGAAGGTGCCAAGATCCACCACTAATAAATTATGAAATTATTAGATCAAACTCTTGATATAGCTAACAGCTGATCTAGCCAATTATAGGCAGCAGGTGGTCTTAGAAGACCCTAAAGATAGCCAGTTGAGTCAATAGAGAGGTGTTGTTTATATAAAGAGACAATAGAACTGGATGATCAATAGTTGAAGCAGACAGGCAGTAAAAGCAGGGTTCTCCAGAGAGAGATCCTGGTACAATTAGTTTCAAAATAATTTAAGTTGAAGCAGACAGGCAGTAAAAGCAGTCTCTTAAAAATGTGATAAGAAACAGAAAAAAAAAAGAAAACTGAATGGTGTAAGCATCTTTGATAGCAATAATTTAATTTTATAATTCATTTAGCCAAAATGTTCATAGGAGACAATTTCAGAAAGCTCTACTTACATTATTACTGAAATTTAACAGGCTTGCAGAGAAAAAGGTTAAGAAAAGAAAAAAAAGTGAAAAAGAAATAAGGAGAAGGGCGCATTATCAATTAACCAGCAAACAATTTACCAGAAAATTGGCTATGATGCATAAGCCATAAAGAAAGATGTCAATCAGCATCAAGGTATGCTGAACCGACCGGAACCGGTCGGTTCAGCCTGTACCGAACCGGTGCCGACAGGCACCGGTACGGTACAGCATATAAAAACGGTTCCGACCCAAACTGGGTCGGAATCGATTGGTTCCGTGCTTGGACCGGTGCGAACCGAGCCGGTTCGAGCCAGTACAAGCCGGAACCGGTGCGAACCGGCCCGGTACAAGCCGGTCTTTCCCCGCGCGTGGACGCATGGACGCGGCGAATTTTTTTTTGGGAAACGCGCATGGACGCGCAAGCGGAGAACGCGCGCCCGTGCGCGTTTCCCCACGCAGGGAACCGCGCCCGAGCGCGGTTCCCCGCGCGGGGCACCGTGCCCACGCGGGCTGCCAACCCGCGTGGGGGCATTAAATGCCACAGAGTGGCAGCATTTGACGCGTCCGCGGACGTATTTTTTTTTTTTTTTGAAGTCTGCGCGCTCGTGGCCACGCGCGCGGCTCCGGTTCGATACCGGTTCCAAGCCGGTACCAAACCGGAACCGTACCGGTGCCGGTGCTCACCGGTACGCCGGTACAGTCGGTCCGGCGAACCTTGATCAGCATAGATCATCTTAAATTCTGAAAATTGATCGGCCAATGATAACTCTTCACTAACCAGATCCATTAACCTATAAGACCCAAATGGATGGTTAAAACATTTAAAAACAGTAACACCGCACCATAGTATCAAATACCAGACCATATAGTATACATAGCTTAATATAATCAAACATATATTACTGAAATAGTTGCCAAATGTGATATCTAGTACAATAACAGTCTCGATGAAGGTAAAAAAACATAACATAAATTAGGGGTACAATCGAACCAAGCTGAGTTGAGTAGCTAGAGGCTCGAGCTCAACTCAATTCAAAATACTCAGGCTCGAAACTCAACTCAAGATCAATTGAGCCTTAATATTCAAGCTCGAACTCAACTTGATCAAAAAAAAGGAACACTCGAGATCGACTCGACTCGACTCGAATATCAGCCGAGCCATGCTCAAGCTTGAGTTCGAGCTTGAATTCGAGCCTTGGTGATAATTAAAAAAATATTGTTAAAATTTAGGGAGTTAGGTCAGATTAAAAAATATATAAATATTATATTTAAAATATTAATTACTAATGATGAGTCGAGTATTTTGCGACTCAAGCTTGACTCGAAAAACTAGTTGAGCTACTTGAGCTTGGTAATAGTCGAGTCGAGCCAAGCTTGGACCCAAGTCGAGCTGCTCGGCTCATTTATACCCCACCATAGATTAGGAAGACCATTGGCTGCCAAGAAACATGAATTATACATAAAGGGCAAGTAAATCAGCAAGGCTAAACATGTTATTCAAATATTGTGTTTGAGTAAGAACTTATGTACTATGCACATGTGCAAGTGACCATGATGACCACAAAAACAAAACGACTGAATGTTTTGATTGATTATTTGTCATATGACATCTTATAAGTCTAGAATCACCAAGCCGAAATGGTACTCCAGAATAGAATAGTTAGGACCAATAGGTAAAGAACTAAAATATTATTTATTTTGCTAAGCTTTGATCAACTGGAGTTTAATGCAAAAGTGTGTGAAATAAAGGCATAGCAAAAATACAAAAAGGTTGCAGAATGAGAAACCAAGGTATAAGGTACAACCACTCAGTTGATATAACCCAGTTTGTTCTCTAAGAATAAGGTGAGATATCAGAGCTAATGGTGGAGGAAGAAAACATTATAGGTAAAGATCAATATCTTCAATATTGATTAAAGCACCATTCAAAGCCATTAAAGACTTGCCAAGAGGAACCATTTGCTGATTCACAAGTATTTCATCCTTAACAGAATCATTAAGCTGCATATAGCTTAAGCATATGTTAGCTGACAGAAATAACAAAGATATCATATATGCCTACAAATTTAACGAGTGTCTAACAGAAGCTTGTACCTTCATGCAAGATAATGAAGAAACTATACTAGGAAAATTTTGATTGATTTCTTGCATTGACCATAGAGGGTCTGATGTATGCACTATCCTTTGTGCTGTTTGATGTCCTAAAACTGCAGAAAAGATAACCAAACTGGTCAAAAGAGGGCATAAAAGATCATCAACTAAAAATCAAACCAACCAAGCACAGATGAGATGCTGTATACAGCTATTATCATGCACCAATCATCACAACCAATACCCTTCAATTCTCAAACTTCCAGCGTGTCTGATATTGTTGATGATAATAAATAATCCCAGAAAGCCATTACTCAGTAGTCACCTCTGGCTTGCGTTCCTGCAATTGCAAAGATAAAGTAAAACAGAATGTAAGAATAGATTAAATTACAGCGTTAAGTCTCATCTACGTGTGAGCCTTTGGGAACAAACCAAGATTTTGGAAAATATAAATCCTCTAACTTCAGGACTGAGATCCTCGGTCCTATGATCTTCTACAGTAAAACCTGCAATACAGACATAATTATATGAATCTTTTCTTGATACAAAAAGGAAGCAAGATTTTCAAAAAATAATAAAAATACAAAAGAAAAAGCTCCATTTCTTAATGGTTGGCATGATAATAGCCAGTGTTGTCAATGCACACAGGCACACATACAGACAAGTATGCATGCATGCGCTAAGGCACATGTCTGTGCATGTCGTCTATACGGAATATACACAATACATACATACACACATATACATATATGTGTACATATATACATTAATACATACATACACACGTACATATCTGCGTATGCACATAGGCCCACATGCGGGTATAAGCACACCTATCAAATAATGCATGCAAGCATGGAGCTCTTTCAGATGCATTAGTTGCATGGCACAGGATTCATAGTCTCAAGCTGGTCAGTCTGGTGATAGAGACACCACTTCCCACAGGGCAGAGCTTTGCCTAAATGTCACTGCAAGACAGTGGGTTCCAGTGGGCTGTCAATGGTGTTTGGCTGACCAAAAAACAAGACTGCTAACAATTTTTGAGTAATAAACTAAAGAGTAAAAGTGGCAATTCTTGAATTCTTCTAAATATATTTTCTTCATTCTATAACATAAAATTAATTTTTTGCAAAATAATTCTCAAAAGATAATCACCAATTACACACCTGCAACTTCTAGGCCATTAGATCATTTCAACATATTTAAGCAGCATAAAACAGACTTAAACAACTAGGGAAACCATTCAATTAGAGACTGTTTATTCTGTGGCTTTGTTAATGGCAGCTTTTAGGCTTAAATAATAACAATTTAACGTAGACCATGAGCAGATTTTACTAAGAGATGCTACAGCATTTAAATTTCTAGTATTATCTCTGAAATTGCCATCACTTTGGTGAATTAAAGCTTCACATACAGCAATTCATATTGACACCCATTAGTGTACTTATTCCATAATAGATATTATGACTTCAATGGAAGCACAGCATTTTGGCTAGTTTGTAGAAATCAAAATTCTACTGTGACTTATGGGTGAATTAAAAAGTATATTTAACAAAAGTAACACGACCATCCTAAATAAAGCGAGTAAAGAAATGATAGAGTACAAATGTGATAGGCAACAAGGTCAAGGCACTGTTTCTTGAGAGTTTTCCAAAAACTTAGGCACAACATATACAAGAAGTGAGCAATCAATGACATCAGCTAAAATGTAATCCAAATGAAAGCCTAACAAAAAACAAATGATTGGTCCAAAGTGGCACATCAGTTGGAGTAGCAGGTTGAACTGGTGCATAGAAGAGTACAAATTAAAGTATATCTATCATCAAGTCTGCAAACAGATATACAAGAAAAAACCTATGAAACTTCAATGTCATAAAAAAAGTCAGTTGTTGCGAATTCTGGATAACACTGATAAGGAAGGAAAAAGCCTTCATTTGAAAATTAGGCATATAGCATTTTACTGAAAGTCCTGCAATGACCTTTCTTTACTGTGCTATCATCCATAGCTTTGTACTCCATGCTCTTCAAAGCAAGTTCCACACCATACCCAACCCTACTACGTCCGAAGAACCAACAGCACTACAATAGCTGCTCGCTGCTTGACATCCATAAGGCAATACAGGTCTCACTTCATATTTAATTTTTCCCTAAGAACAACAGAAAACACATTTAAACAAAAAATAAAAAGAACAGGGCAGCAAAGTTCTGACAGTGAATCTAGAAAGAGAGTAAATATAATGGCTAAGAGCAGACAAACTGAAAAAAGTTACCAACATAATAAATGAAACTGTAAGTTAAGTTGTTTTCATTTAGTAAGATTGAAATTACTAATAAAAAATAAGTTTCAAGTCCACATAATGGCAAATCTGAAGGTTGGGCCTCAAACAAATAGATAAGAATGCCGTAATTATTATACTAAAAAGGCATTGCAAGACATGATATATGATATCTATGAGTAAACTAAAGGAGAACAAATCGAGAGTAAAAAAGAACATTTTGAGTCAGTACAACCCAGTAACAGGCAGAACCAGCTGGTGCTGGTCCTGTCCTGGTTGGTGCTGGTCAGCATAGAATCGTACCAACCAGGTTGCAACTTCTTCAAAAAGACCCAGGTACCAAGGGCATCCCAGGCACTGGTACCTCACTGGTCCAATCCAGGAAACCTGGCTTGCTTCCTTGGTCCAGGCTTTGACTACCCATTTCAGCTCAAACATTGATTTCATGTCCTTGATCAAACATGCATCAAAAGTTTCCCTCCACCCCTATCTCTTCCTCATCGGTACTTCTTTCCCTCTCTATTTCCCATAAATTTCTGTGAGTTAATCATCCTATGCAGTCACTTCAACCAAACAAACATCAAAAGTTTCATTTGATCAAGTAATTGTAAATCTTCCATGATAACACTAGATGTGCTAAATTTCATTAAAATTTGATGTAAAAAACTAATGAGCATGTTAAGGACAAATCAATGGAACAATCAGTGAGTTTAAATTTTATTGAGTGATCATATTTCATGCAAGGAAAGAGATTGGTTTTGCAGTTTTTTTCTTAACAACATGCCATCTTAATCTAACTGAGACAGGAATGTGTATGTGCCTTGTTAATTGCAATATGCCATCTCATTCTAACTGGGACAGGACTGTGTTCACTGTTGTTCATATAAAATAAATAACGATTCATTAGTTAATACCTTTTTTTGATGCTTCCACCAAGGTAACATGAAACTCTTTAAAGCATTCTGGTCCAAGAGCTCCATATAGAATAGCAACTGGACTGGCAATACTTGAACCAAAATATATGTGATCAAAATCAAAAAGTTCAGCCTACTCAGCAGATCCCACAGCTCTGATGAAATCCAAATAAACATAAAACCTCACTATATAACAAGGAGGCAAAAAAGATCAACAAGATTTGCAATAACAGAAATAGAAATACAACAAAGACACAGAAAAGGTGGATATGACTTACAGTTTGGCTGAAGTGTCAAGCCATGAAAGAAGATCAGTAACATTGAACAATAGTGCACTACCAGTATCTACCCAGCAACTACTTCCTCCAGGGCTTCACAGGTTTCTGCATATGAGAAAAGGCTCTGCCTTGACTCTTGAAATTGGCTCTGACAAGTCTCCCATAACATGTTCTGAGTTGGTTTCATCGTCAGAAGGATAAGAAGATAAAGAATCCTCCGCCAACTGCCAGTAGAGCACTAGTGTAGGAGATGCTAACCGAAGCATAAGAGAAAATTCAAAAACTGATCCCAAGGGTTCACTTAGAAAAAAGCGCCCATCATGCACAATTTTGTGAATGCAGCATTTGGCTGTCAAACAATCTGAGCCTTTATCTGGTTCTAACCAGAGATCAGTAAACTCCCAAAACAGGTTTTTCTGTTCCTTAGAGAGCAATTCTCTGTTGATATATGTTGTAATAATTCTTTAGTAACCTATCAAACTGAAGTGCTCCTTAATCAAAGAAGGTATAAACTTAAAAGACAAATAACAAGCAAAATAATACTTCAATGCCAACAATGCGTCATACACCAGTGCCAACAATGCAACTATAAACTGAAAGCAGAAACAAAAATTATCATGCAAGAGAACAACACAGTCACTGATTTCTCAGTTACTCACACCTTTACTTACCACCAACAGACAGTTCTTGGCTAGGGCAAGCATCCAGATTCCATCAGGTAAGCCTACTTTTGAATTTCTTTGGAATTTCATTTGTTCAGGAAGGGGAAAAGAAAATCTTAGTCCCCTACTTTTTGATAAGTTAATTATTACACTTGTACCAGCAGATTTCCCAAGCCTTCTTCCTAAAATAAAGGGATATTCTCAATGCCAGATTATCACTAACACCATTTGCAATCAGAGATACATAAGTTCAGTACCAACTCCTTGACTTTCTTTACAAAATCAGAAAAATTCCATCTTATAGGCAAGATTAAGTTTATTGTTGGCGACACAACTTACAGTTAAGAGGGGAAAACATCAATAGAGGATCAAATAAAAGTAGCATATGAATTTTATAACTAAATAATGGAGGGCAGGCCAATCGCTCCCTAACAATAAAAGAAGATCAAGTATGTTCATACCCAGCGAGCACCAATCCTTTCTTCCAAATAAAAAATCAACAAGATCTTGACAATGTCATGAATTCAATTATTTAGCGAAAAAAGAACAAAGAATAGATCAAAGTAACATTCAAGATTTACACATCTAATCAGATACCTCACTTTCCAAATTACGAAAGTTCATCGTGCATATTATATCCAAAAGGAATCCAGAAAAGTAACGCATTAATGTAAAAAAGATTCAAGAAGAAGGCTACCCGGCTTCCAACAGCAATGGAGTGTCGACCCACTTAGCCTGGAGCGAGACCTGGATGTTCTTCGGCCAACAGTTCTCGGCGAAACACAACTCTCCGTTGAAGCTCGGGATGAGGAGGAGAGAGATCAAGAATGCCACAGAAACCCTAGATCGTGTCCTGGTGAACATTATGACAACATTCTAACGCGTTCATTATTTTTTATATTTCTGTTTTCAGACATGGTATGTAATGCAAGAGATCCAAAAGTGCTATGGCAGTCACTATAAAAATAAAACAATTAACAGCCATTATTTTGAAGTTTAAACGATGCCACGAGAGAGATGCTATGACAGGGAGAAGCCAAGTAGTTTGATAATGATAATTTATGTATACAAGAGCAGTGTTGTACACTTGAGTGTGTATAAATATTTCTAATTATTTTTTTAAAAAAATCAAGATTATTGGTATAGAAATCAGGTAAATATGAATCTTGAGAAGCTAGATCGCATCAGATTTTTGGTAATTTCGAATTATTATTTTCCAAAGATGAACCATAATCTTGACTTGGGATTAAGCTAGGATATGGGTCATCTAAACAATAGATGCATAATTCTAACTTCACTAAACTAAAATTCTTGGAAAACTCCCATAAGAACAGGTGAAGCTAGAAGTTACCATCCTGGCCCTCTTTAATTGATAGCTCCAAATATCTGACTCGGGGGCATCGAAGAAGACGACCGAGAAGGTGGGTGTTGGGGGCCCGCTGTGGTAGGGGGTGAATGGTGAAAGAAAGTAGAAAGGAAACAAAATCTTACATTAAAACCTATGAAATCTTTAAGGAGCACTAAATAAAAGAATCATATGAAGAAATTATCAATTTTTTTGTCAAGAAAGTGGAAAAAGAAGAGTGAAATTGAGCCCTAGATCGAGGAAGAAAATGGCAACAAGATCATATAAACGTAGTGTGTCGTTCAATTTTATCGGGTGTCTCCGAAGAGATATAGATGTAGATTGGAATTGAGAAGAGCTAAGGTTTAATAAGTTACCTACTTTCAAGAAGAGAGAAACTCCTAAGCTTTTGAGAGGACTCCAATTTGGGTGTAACGACAGCCACCATGGATGGATTCGAGAAAAAGAAGCAAGGGAGAAGGCGACGACAAGAAAGCTGGAGGAGGCTACGGAATCCTAGCCCTTTCTTGTCAGATTCCGATTTCAAAAGGTTAAGAGAAAATTATTTCGAATTTCCCAAGTTGTCCTTAAGAGAATTATGCATCTCTTTATTTTGAACTTCTATATAAATTAATATTGTGCAATTAGGTTTGGTAAAAATTTATTCTTTTGACACTAATTTTTTTTTTTTTTAGTAAGCAACCACCGAAAGTAGCTGAATTTGTATCATAATTGCATCGGTTAATCTTGGCAATGCTATAGCCGTTCTCGGCCTTCTCATGCCCTGCTCTTATTCTCCAGAATTGGTTGCTCGACTACGGAAAAAGAACCAAGTGAAGATTAATGATTTTTTTTAGAATGCTTTCTTAAATAGCTTATATGTACTTTTTTTTTTCTTTTTCTTTTTGAGAATTAAGATGGAAACCCGATTAAAGTTTGGGTGAGGGTGGGACCAGAACCCAACCCATTGATATCAACCTCCAATGACTTTACCAATTCTATTGGAGGGTATGCTGTTCAAGAGTGTGAATTTCAAGAGAGTTTAGACCTATATTTAATTCCATTACTTTTCAAAACTGAGTTGAGTAGGCAGATTGTAGTCCAAACATTCTTATAATGCTAATAAATGTCTTGAGATGTGATTCCAAGTGACACAATAAATTGCTCGATATAAATCTGCTGTTGTTTAACCTGATAGAGTTTGCGGCGGTGAAGATGGAGAAAGGTTCATTATATAATTTCTATATGTTTTCTTTATCAACTATTACGTTCTTTTTTCTGTGTTTTGTGTTTTGTTTTAGCTTCCTAATCAAGGAAGGTGCCAAGATCCACCTCTGATAAACTATGAAATTATTAGATCAAACTCTTGATATAGCTACTAGCTGATAGTATTTCTTCCAAAGACTTCCATCTATCAAGGTAAGGAACTGTCCAGGGTTTTGTAATGTTTATGCCTTGTGATTTTATATCTGATCTTGTCATACGACTTTATTTTAGCAAATCATTCATCTTACAAATGTTATACGTAAAAACCTGTCGGATCAAATCCCTTGGCTTCATTTTCAGTTCACAACCTTCTTATGCATCTTTAAATTCTTAAGGTGAAAGTATTATTATGCATAATATTGATAAGAGACTCAAGATGGTAGATATTATTTTGAGAATCTTTCTCCAGAGGGAAGAACAGACAAGAAGTCGTGCAAAATCACCAATCCATTCAATGCGAATTGTAGGCTTCCATCCAATTGTTGGTATATAATTGCCAGTCATGACTTAAAGCAAGATTTTCTTGGAACCACATAAATTTGAGCTGTTAAGGACAAAGCTCAGATTGCCGTTCTTCTCCTGTTGAGTAAACAACCAATACCTATCAAGAACTGCTTGATTCTCTCCCTCTCAGTCATTCCCTCTAGCATAAAAGGTGTGGTTGCATATCTCTGTCTAACATAAAACTATGTTATTTATGAAAGCAATATTGTTACAGCATAACAAATATATAGTGCCAAGCCATCAAAAATATGCCAGCAGTGAGAATCAAGGGTTGACAAGTTTCACTTGGTTGAGGGAAGCAAAGTGATTGGATTATGAATGGACAAACCATCTTTAACTCCATATCTCCATATGCTGCCCATTAATTGAGATATTACATTATAAGACATCAACACTCCATATCGACTACTATATAGATCATAGAGATTCCAGATCTATGTTCATCCTTTCAATTACTTCTGGACCTTCTAGGAATTCTTTGAACCATTTTGCAGATAGTTTTGGAGTCCTTTCTTGTGTCTCGAAATTCACATGATAGAGCCCAAACCTTTGAGTATAGCCATAGAGCCACTCAAAATTGTCGAGGAGAGACCATATGAAGTAGCCCCTTACATCAGCTCCTTGCCTGCAACCACACAAACATGTATCAAAATATTTTGCATATATACTTAAAATAAAATAATTCTCTATGTATATGACATTCAGAAAATAACTTGCAGTTGGTTAGCAAAGTTGAAAGAAGTACTTTCTTTATTTTATAAATCAGAGAGATGGATTGCATTACAAAATGTTGTTCTTTATGAAGTCATTCATGTTTATTATGTCCTTAATTTCTTGTACACATTGTAGTTTCATTGCATTTGACAAGTCTCCTTATGGATGTAACATCAATGTTTATAAATATCTTATTTTTTTGTCTAAAGATAAAAATATTCTTTAATGAAACAGCCTAATAATTATTAATCACCTCATGGCTCTAGTCAAAGCAGTAAGGTAGCTATGCAAAAATTCCACTCTGTCCTTGTCATTCAGCATATTTGTTGTTGGATCATTACGAGTACTCCCTTGTGCGCAACCTGTGCAGATCTATATTAGTATCCACATGAAACTAAAATAGATATTGGAATAATCAGAGTTTATGAGTTAGAAGTGGAGGGGAAAGAGAGGAGGAGAGGATGAAAATGCAACACTTTTCTTTTCGCACCATGACTAAATGTTTGACTATTTGCATACCAAAATATTTGGCTACACCATAGTTTAGCTAACCAGAAGAACAAGACTTCCCCACTCATTAAAAAAGAGTAGCTGTGTTCGTGGGTCTAGATGATCAATTAATCAATCATAAAACTATCATCAATTTTTAAATGACAGGAAATGCAAATTTGCATCGATGAAGATATAAGCAATAATAGGAAATCCATATCGATGACATTTGACCCTTCCGCTTTTTCATTACTTACCATTTTCAGTAACGACCATGGTGATGTTATTGTATCTTTGCATAGTGTACATGACTATCTTCTCCATACCCTCTGGAACCACATAATTAGATGGCATTGAAGTCTGCAAGAAAAGATTCAATGGGTAAGTGACTTTGCGGGACATGTCAAAAAAGTCCTAAATCAAATGGTTTTGTCTTAATGGTGCGAGATGCTAGAGTTCTAAAAGCTTTATATTGTCACTTAAAGCTCGCATTACATAAGATTATTCTAGTTCTCCTAGTCTGATTAATTCTATTGCATAAGAAATGTACTGTTGTTCTTCTGTTCTTACCGGAGTTCCAATTGGAATGCCATTTCTTTCTGAAGTGCTGATCACAAATGCAGTTGACCCTGTGCTGCCTTCCTCACATGGAGAAAACATGCAGTCTTTTGCATAGTGACTTGTGTAATGATTGATACCAATGAAATCCAATTTATATTGCAATTTTCTTCTATCCTCAGATGAAAATGTTGGTAATCTTAAACCTAGGATCTGGCGCATTTCAGGAGGATATTCACCAAATACGATAGGATCGAGGAACCTGCAAACATGAGTTATTATATCTCAGATATCATGAATACTAAGGTAAATTTATGTAATGCACCAGCAAATGATGGGAACTCTCATTTAAGTAAATGGAGCATAATGTATTTCAAAGAATACGCAAATGAATAGTTTAAGTGCTTAGTGTATTCTTCTAATACCCATCAATTTACCATGCAGTCTCAAATGCTAAAGCCCGTTGAACTGCCAAACGATCTGCTGGAATATCCCTAAGTGGTTCAAACCAACTTGAGGATATTACAATGCCAATAGAACCTCCTTGCTTTGCCTAGAAGAGAAACAAGATAGATAAAGTAAAATTCTGTCCACCATCACATAAATATAGATTTGAAGAATATATATATATATATATATATATATATATATATATATATATATATAGGCATTTTTTTTGAGATTATGTTGCTGCTGTTAAATGTTGCAAAATACACTGGCCCAAAATCTCTCTAAAAGACATGTTCTGTCTTGTCTTATTTCCTCTATTTCTCATTATAAAGCTAAGCAAAATCACTTTGATTCTATTGCTATGACTACTACCTGATATTTCTTTTTGTATATTTCGACTGCAGTTGCATGGGCTAGTATGATGTTATGTGCAGCAATATATGGTTCTATATTTGAGTCACCAGAGAGGCAATCACCAAACGGCTTCGAGCAATGTTGAGGAGGATATTCTCCAGTCATAAAACCTTTTGTCGCAACAACGTTTGGCTCATTGAATGTACTCCAATATTTAACTTTCTTCCCAAATGCTCTGAAACAAACATCTGCATAATGTCCGAAGTCTTTCCTGCATTTGAAAACAAACAGAAAAAAGAAAGAAACTAGAACAGTCACAAGCTAAGTTAGATCTACCAAGATTGTTTGATGAGGTGCTACTTAGCTCAAGCACTTGGTATGTGTCAGTGTGCAAGGTGTATCATATTTTCTGGATTATCCTCCCACTTAAATGCTTACATACTTGGGATATTTTTATTATTTGTCCAAAAAAAAGCGAGAAGTGAAAGATGATTTGTAGTGAAGGAAAGAGATTATACTGTATTTGGGGATTCAGCCATGCACCATATCGATCTTCAAGTTCTTGAGGAATATCATAGTGATTTAATGTAACAAATGGCTGCATCCCTGCATCAATAATAAAAAAGGAATATCAGCTATGTTAATATTACAAAATCAATTGTTATATAGACAAACGTTCAGTTTACTTGCAATTTAGATTCATATTTCATGCTATGAAACAAGGAAAGCAGCCAAAAAAAAAGGGGAAAAAAAAGAGGTAATACCTTTAAGTAGCAGAGCATCAATAAGTCTGTTGTAAAATGCGATGCCTGCTGAATTAACCTTCCCAAACCTACCTCCTGTTGTCAAATAGACAAAATTTCCTTAGTGAAACTAAATCATCAGTCAATGCGAACATGTTAAAGTACCATCATTAGACTAGGACTCACGCGGTAAAATCCTTGACCAAGATATAGAGAATCTGTAAGAGTTGACACCAAGATGGTGCATCAGTTCGATATCCTCCTGTTTGAAACAACACTCCAGTAAGTCAAATCTTATGGTATTATTTTGAGAGAAAAAAATCTTTCAATATTTAATACTATTATTAAGTAACCATTGCATAACAACTCACATAATAGCGAATTCTCAATTTATACAATGACTTAATGGCTCTATAAGCCAAAGTAACTAATAACAATAGTAATGACTTAATGTCTCATAAGCCTAAGTAACTAATAACAGTAGTTATGAACATTTCACCATATATTCCTGCCTGTCCGCATCATCTTTTGGTGCAACTATTCTAAATCTGTATAGTTTGTGTGGTCGGTCTTATTAAGCATATAAATGTTATGTAAGAATTGTGGTGGATAATATTCTGATAATCGAAGCCTCCAAAAAATCCTCACCATGTAGAGATGGTAATGATCATCAGCAATGTCTCCATCACTGCTGTCCTCGATATGACCTGAATAAAACACCAAAAAGCAAAAAAAAAAAAATATTGAAGATCCATCTAGAACAGTAAATCTTTGCAGAAAAGGGAAGAGAAAAAAAATCTTTCTTCGTGAATTTTTAATCTCTGAGAAATATATGATGCCTCAATATTTTTAAGAGAATACAAAACTATGAGCTAACAAATTGTGCTCTTCCATTGCCGTGAGTTGGGATTGCTTGTGCCATCACCACAAGTTTGACATGTCATACACATTAAAATCTTACAAGTTCAAATGTTATATCTTTATAAAGGGCGCAAGGGAATGCAAATAAAGTAAAACCAGATAATTGAGCTAATCAATTTGTAGCCTGAGTAGCAGGTTGGCTCCTTAGTTTGGAGGAGTTCCTGAGTTCTAGTCTGGCCAAGGTGCTCCTAGATTCCCAGTTTTTAATACTAGACTTGCATGTAATAGCTACAATGGATGGTTCTAAACTTCTGATCCTCCAACTTAAATAACCATCCTTTTATTGTTTATCTAACTTAATAATATACTCTCGATTTTTGAAATGTGAATTCTAATTTTTTTTTCTCTTTTAAAAGAAGAATTGACTGAAAATGTCAGCTTTTCAAGCAGGTAAAGTCCTTGTCGCTTAGACTGCAAGTGGCTAGCCATACCTCATGAGCTTCATGAAGTGGGCACCGGCTTATGGATTTAATGAATGAAATAAATTCATGGACCACTAGTTGGGGCATTTGAGGTGAGGCACAAATGGCATAAAGTCTTGTTCAACTAATTTTGGTTCACATAGATTTTGTGGAATACTATGCCAAAGCCCTAAGCTAGAAGCTTTATATCCATTTCTTCTTTCCAAAATCCTTTTTATCCATCCTCTGAAGCTCAATTAAGCACTGCAAGCATTTCTGAAGTTTGGAAAAGGAAATAACTTACCTGGTACATGAGTGAATACATCCCAATTGCTTAAGCTTTTGTTACCTTCTAGGTATGCACCTTCAATCTGAAAGATAATTGTGAGTCACCAAAAAGCCTTTGAACAAGTTATGAAATATATCAAATATCATAATTGGTCCTATAATTCACTGAACTCCTTTAAATTTATCTAAAAATTCTTTTTATGTATTCATTATTTGTCATCACACCAGGAACCCAACACTTCTGGTTTTGGTTCATTTTGCTTGTTCTGGCTGAAGCAAGCCTAGGCTAGACCTATCCAGGTAATTCTTTTAGATTAAAAATAGATGAATTTCAAGATTTAGAATAACAGCCATTATAATATTAATGGCCATTCTAATGATTTTGACAGGCATCTACTACATTATATATATTAAAAAAATGAGAATGTAAAGTTACAGTTTGTGTTAATTAAATAATGGCTGTTACTTAACTTTTATTTTGCTTATCTAAATGAAACAATAATATCAAATTCAACTTATTTGTCTCGTGAATGGTGATTGGTCAAACAATGCTGTTGTTTCTTATTGTTGAGCATCTTTTCCCATTCCCTTGGGCTCAGGCAAGATGAGCAAATGAAGACTACTGCAACTGTTGTAGCAGTTAATATCAACTTCAGCTATTGACCGTTATACAGGGTTTCATGCTGTTTTGGATTAGATTGAGCCATCATGAGTAAGTACCGAAGGGGAGGAAGGGTAGGGAGAAGCATGATCAAACACGAAAGTAAGAGTGAGACCAAAATAAAAGATTTTACCAACTTAAACAATAGATACTCATGCAGTAGGCTTGCTTTCGGATCGAGAATTTATCCGTATTTAGCTTGTCTGTGTCGCATTTGAGGGGCATGAGAGGAAAATAACTGCAGGGCCTATATAAGTCTGAGAAATTATATCTTATACCATATGTGATGATGCATCATGCCAATGACAAATGTTTATTTTTTTTTGGTCAATTATCAAGATGAGTGTATGATGAAGGAGGTTTATAAAATGAACGTCTGTGATTGGCGTATGATACATGCGATTGTAATTTCTCCACGTACAAAATCTCATGTAACCCCTCGTACCTTTTCAATTGCTTTCCCTTATTTTCATCCCACCTCGCAGGACGTGACGTCGCAAATAAATATGATGTTTGAAAATAAGAATCTAGTAAAAAGATTTGGTCAGAGCCGTTGTTGTGCTGTGATGCCCTTTTCACCGACCACTAGGTACGGTCTAATAGAACTAGGCGAGTAGGCGTGGGACCGACGGCCTCCCTAAACTCGGCAAAGTCCCGTGAAGAATTTTATACAAGTACTGCTGTGGACCCAAATCAATCAAACAGATGGATGGATAGAGAGATTGTTTGAATCCAGCGTCATGTCAAATACTGCAATTGGATGTACAAGAGATTGGCCTCATTTGGGATGTCAATGTTTTTGACAGGGCATCTATGATGCAAATCACCAACCTTTTCGTGAGCCTGAAACTTTTTCTTGGAGCAGGTTGAGACACTATAGCTTTTCTTTTAACTTCCTCACATCCTCTTCCAGAAGTCCACCATATATCTGGTTTATGTGAAACCCTAAAAAGAGTGCTCCTTTTCTTCCCATCTCTCCTTGAATAATCTTTGAAGAGATTGAGTGATTAACAACTCTTTTACCACCCAAATTAAATCCACTAAATATAGAAAACTGAAAAAATTATCATTTTAATGAGCCTGTTAATCTTTTCTGCAGTAAAAAGAAGATCTTTGCTTGCAGCTTTTTAGCATTTACCCTTTTATCGTAATTTCGGTCTTGTTACAAAAATAAGCAGTATATTCTAGTTTGCTTGCTTCTACTCCGAGCATGAAAAGTTTTTAAGAGGTAGGGGGGAAAATCAGTCTGTGAATGGATGCCAACAAATATTTTTATAAAAAGATATTCAACTCTTGTGCAGTTGATTTCTGCCCACCTATTCCTTGCTCATATTCCTTACTGAGAAAAAAAAAAGAACAAGTCCTTCAAGACCATTATCGATGATTAAAATGAAAAAAAATCCTTTCAAAAAAGAGAAGAATATAATGAAAATAATGGCTGTTATGGAGGTTAGTCATTAATATGAACAATAGGATGATTATAAAAACAGCTACAAACAGAGGAATACTTATATGAGTGGCCTCTGAAGTCATTTCAACGGCCATTTTTTAAATTATGGCGAAAAGCTTGACCACCAAAAGATACAAGTTAATGGATGTTACCTGGTAAGAAGAAGTCGAAGTTCCAAAGAGAAATGATGAAGGGAACTGGCTCCGGTCCAGCCCGGCAACCGAGCAGAGCAGCTGAAGAAACAGAGCAAATGCCAACCCCGAGCTTTTCTTCTTCTCCATGCTTCAGGACCAAACTTATCCAGGGTGGATACGAGTAAGGAGCGGGAAAGATTGTGTTCTGGGAATTCACCTGGTTAAGAGTATATATAGAGACAGCGGAGGGATTGGGTGTTCTAAATTAGAAACTGTCACACGCAAGAAAAGAAGAGAAAAATCCTGACCTTGACGTGCTCGACCGTGATGCTACTAATTTTCCCCTTTGCTTCTGTACGAATTTTCCCATGTAGAACAGCAGATATGAATGCAAGGACGTGGACCATCTAATAGTACAGAGTTGTTGGGATCTCTATTTCAGAGTATTTGAAGACAATTTTATATTGGGTACCTACATTGTGCACTAGAGAAAGTTATTAGACCAAAAGTCCGTCCATGTTAAACATGTTCTCAAAACAGGCCTCATTCACCATGATTTGAGCTTAAACTAGAGGGGAAGGACAAGCTAAGCTAAAGCCTATGATTAGTTTATCCCAAATGTTATTATTGGTGAAGGACAAGAATAATGGTTTAAAAATAAATAACAATTCCTTCCTCCTATATCTAATTATCCTCATTTGGTGCATAGAAAAGATACAGAATAAATTTCCAAACCTGATCTAAAGTCTACGTTTTTTTTCTTTCTTTTGTTCTGTGGTTTATGTTTCCAAGTTCCCGGCGCAATGGATAACGGTCCGAGTCAGCTTGGACCGTGGCCGAGTGAACCGCGTATTGGATGATCCATCCGGCTCCTGTGCGAAACCACTGATCCGACGGCCAAGGAGTGGTGGAGTACAGATTAGGAAATGGTGGACCCGTCGCCGGGTCGGAGGTGGTAAGGGAGTCGGACACGCTACGTGGCCATTCTACGTAGCTCCTACGGTTTCCCTATCGAGGAAGTATTTATCTTCTAAAGGATAACATTAGTAGTGTATCAAAAAAAGAGGATAGCGGTTGACAAAAAAAAAAAAAAAAAAGCATTTGTCCCCTCTAATCTGATGTGTAATTTTTGTACTCTTATCCACAAACTTATGGATTAGCATTAGTTCTCTCCAAATGAAAGATGGTCAACGCCATGTTTGAGTCAATCATGTAAGATAGGAAAAGAGAAAGAAAATTCAATTAAGAGCTTGTTTGCATATTTATATAGGATTAGGCTGAAAATTTCGTAAAACTACTTGATCATGCCATTTATTTGAGCACGATCTTGTATCAACTAAATATCACCCAACCCAAATTCTATTGGATTTTTTTTTTTTTTTTTTTTTTTTTGCAACCCAAAGGTTGGGATCTATAGTGGGTTTGAATAGGCTCTTAGAAAATGAAAAATAGATAGGCTAACAAGCTTATTTCTATTGGATTTTCACCTCAATCATTTAAGAATGCTCAAACAGGTCCTACGGGTGTGTTTGGCTTGCAACAAGAATCAAAGTCGAAATCGGAATGGATTAAAATGGAAATCAAAATGGTCATATTTCCCAATGAGCATGGTTCGTAACTGAAACCGGAATCAGAATAGCGAGATGAGGTATTGTTAGAAAATCAATTAAACATAAACGTATTTTTGGAAAATCAAGGCATGTTTGGTCGGGGGAGCTAGGCTCTAGAATAGAAATGAGAATAAGTGACTCCTATTCCAACTATTTAGTTAGAAGAAATCCTAATCTCATTCCGATTCTAGAGAAAAATAGAAATGATCCAATTCTCCAAAACCCAATCCCAACTCTCCCCCAATATTCACATATGATTTCGATTTTGATTTCAGCCATGAACTAAATGTTGTAAGAAAATATAAAATATATAAATAAATCTACTTTATCTTATCAGCTTAAGCTTTTGGGATAAGTGGTGATTTTAACATGGTACCAGGAAATAGGACCATTCCGGTTCTAATTTCGATCCATTCGACTTCTAATTCCGATTCCGAGCGCAAACTAAATGCATCCTCAATGTTTTTAAGTAAACTAGCTGAATGGATTTTGAATACTAGAGGGAGAGCCGGGATTGGATTTTGAGGGATTGGAGTATTCCCATTTCTCCCAAAATGGGAATGGGAATGGAAATGAAACTTCTCCCAACTAAACGGCTAGAGTAGAAATCATTTATTTCCATTTCTATTTTAGAGCCTAACTCTACCCGGCCAAATATATCATGACACCCTCCAATAAGATGAGAAATAGATAGCATGCCCCGTATTTTTGCAGTTGTCTTCTATTGACCATATTTTGGAGTTTGGACTATCACCAGAACGGGAGATGGTTCGGCTAGCTGCAAAGGATCATACTGCTGTCTTTGTTGGCTATAAACGTGCACTAAAGATGATCTACAGCTAACCATTTAGATTGTCTCTGTGTGTTATATAAGTTATGATTTGGATTGTCATTGAAGCAACAAACGGTTTTGTTAGCTATAAATTTCTCACTATTGTGAAATCTTTCATTATACTTGCATTAATATTTTCAGAACTCTGGGTCTCCTTGAGTTGACATTCTCTACCGTGCATAAAAGTTGTTGCCTTTTTTAACAGCAAACTTGCAAATCTTTTGAATGGTGGCTGATATATTGAACAACTTTTCTATTCATTTTGCAGAATGTAATGGGCCGATTAACCAAATATGGAACAACATAGTAAAATATCCTCTCACAATTGTCTTTTGTTTCATATGTTCGCTCTATTTTCATTTAGGCTAAAAAAAAATAATCCTCTACATTTTGCATGATTTTGCGAATATCCTTCTCTATCTTCAATTGTTGTAATAACCATTGTTCATTTTTTCAGAATGTTGCTATGTTACCCACCGACCTTTCGATTGGGTTAGAGCTTGTCACTTGTGCATACGTTGTAACAACCCAGGACCTCACTCAACATGGCTAGCCGGAAGGTATTATGTGGGTTCCTTGATCCTACATAAGTACCGAAAATCTCTTCGGCGAATAATCAATATGGGACTAAATACATGCCCACATGGGTCCTCACATACTCCTCTCGATCAAACCCTGACGTCCTCGTCAAGCTAAGGATTCAACGTGATCAGCCTCTATAAACTTAGCTGCAGTGTCTTATAGTCCACATAGGCTATGGGCTGAGTTCGCTCTGATACCATTTGTAACAATTCAGAATCTTACCCAAAATGGCTAGCCAAAATATTTTATTTGGATTCTTTGATCCTGTATAAGTACCCAAGATCTTCTCGGCGAATAACCGATATGGGACTAAATATACGCTCGCATGAGTTCTCACATGCGTGGCAAGTTATTTGCAATTGGAGATGCGGAAAAGTGTTTGCAAATTCATGCAAAATACGGAGGGTTACTTTTAGCCTTTCATTTAATTGCTCGCCGTGTTTCTTTATCAAAGGCTTCTTATATAATTCATATGACTGCATCACCAAAGCAAGGATATTAACAAACTATTTATTGAAAGGGAAAATACAATCAGCTTTAAGATAATCATGGTGTAAAATAGGTCAAGAATTACATTTCTTCAAAAGAATATAACTTCTGTCAAAATTGCAGAGTTTGGAAAAGCGGCTTATAGAGGATGTCAGCTGTATGGGGTGATAACCGCAGGATCTTTTAAGGGGGCGTTTGATATGGGGTGATAACCGCAGGATCAAGAGTGATCCGGATGAAGTGAAATCACCGTGTTTGGTTTCATCTTAGTAATCCTACGTGGCGGTGATATCGGATCACCCCACTTTTTAGATCACCGTCCAGTCCAGTGATCGGATACCCGTCCTTGAGGACGGGTTTCCAACATCACCAAAGCGCGGTGATCTGATGTTGACCAAACTATCCTTCACCGCAGCCGTCCCGCGGGCGCTGCTAGCCGGTCGCGGGCATCGTCGGCCTCGGCCCAGCTCCTCCCGAGCGATCTGACAGGGAGATCTCCCCCTTGCTTCGTGGGAAAAGAGGGGAGATCTGATGAATCGGGAAAGGAAAAGAAGAAAAAAAACAAGAAGAAAAAGGATAAGAGGAAAGAAGAAGAAAGAAGAGGAAGAAGAAAAGAAGAATAAAAAAAGAAGAAAAAGAAGAGAAGAAGGAGGAGGGAATGGCCACTTACCGGTGGATCCATGGCCGTAGCGCCGCCGATCCTCGGTCGGAGGCCCTTCCTGTGCTCCCCACGATGGGGTGGGCTCCCGCTAGCCTCCCTCCCGAGCTCGCCTTCCTTTCTTCGTGGAAGAAGAAAGGAGAAGAAAGAAAGAAGGAGAAGAAGTCGGAAGGAGTTCTGGAAAGAAGAAGGAGAAGAGAAGAAGAAATGGAGGAGAAGAGGAGAAACAAAAAGAAGAAAGAAGAGGAGAAGCTTCGGGAAGAAACAGGAAGAAGAGAAGAAAAGAAAAGGAAAAGAAAAGAAAAGAAAAAGAAAAGAAAAAGAAGGAAAAAAAAAAGAAAAAAAGAAAAGAAAGGAAAGAAAAGAAAAGAAAAGAAAAGAAAGGAAAAGAAAAAAGAAAAAAAAAAGAAAGGAAAAAAAGAAATAAAATAATAAATAAATAAAAATGAAAAATGATGAGCAAGTGGAAAGAAACTTGGCTTTAAAACGACTACAAATTTTTGGTAATTAGGCCGAGTCATGGTAGTCTTAATAGAATAAAAAGAACAATGTTGTAACAATTTAGTATATTGACTTATATTTTTGATTCATGAGAATTAAAAATACATAAAAAATCCATCTAAGGTATATCAGAGGTATTTGTGGTATTATGTGGTCGGTGATCTTGGATCCCCGTACCATACCAAACAAGTTACTCATGGATACCCAGGGATTTTTAATCACTGGACCATAGCCTACCAAACACATTGATCTTAGATCACTAGGAATCAAATCACCCCAGTATTCGAATCACCAGGGATCTTAGATCACCGTGGTGATCCTGCTGGGGTTACCAAACGCCCCCTTAGGGGACTAATTTCAGGGCTCAAATAGCACTTCCATTTCATTGAACATGAGAATTCAAGAGAGAGAAAGAGAAGATGATTAATTTTCCTGCAGCTGTTCTATAATTCCAACCTGAGCAGATCCTCAAGCAATGTCAGATGTAAGAACCTGCCATCCATACATTTTATGATTTTGATAAGCTGCAAGCAATGCTAGTGAATTAGATCAAATTCTCCTGTCATGAGATTTGGAACTACAATTTTTCAGAGACAGTCCAAGGTAGGAGGAAGCAATACCTTCCTACATAAATAGCAAGCTTCTTAGGATGTGGTAACCAAGTATCCCTTGGGTAATTTAAAGTCCAAACGATATTTCCTCAAAAAAAAAAAAAAAGTCCAATTGATATCCACGGCCTTGGTCTCTTTACAGTTTACATGTTGAGATTCATGAAAGAACATACAAGGGGACCTCATCCAAACTCTTCATCCAGGAAAAGCTGATCAAGTTCAGCAACATAACAATCTTCTTTCATTACAACTGCCAAATCAACCTGGGTTTTTTCTTTCATTACCAAATGCAGCATATATACTAGAAAGCAACACATAAGGAGAAGACTTATGTGAGTCCAAATCCATAAGCTTCTCAGCTGCTCATTCCCTCTCATTCCATCCCCATGAATTCTGCAAGCTGCAAGCAATGTGGCCCAGATCACACCATCAGTTTCAGGGTGTAGCTCGTCAATCAACTCATCGGACGGACGCCGAGGAATGTGACACCATCAGCTTTGCTTGTGATTCATCCATCACTAGGAAGAGCATGAATGCTCCTACAGCATACCCATTCTTTGCTAATCCAAAAGTCATAGAGTTCCATGAGCTCATGTCTCCTTTACATTCCAAGCCTTAAAGACTTGAAGGGAAGCGCTTATATAAGAGCACTGCTCGCATACTAAGAGGCTGTGGACTTCCTTGCCATCTCCCAAAGCATCTAAGTCAGCATAAACTCCAAAAAGAGACTGACCTCAAGATTGCTCTTGATTACAGCAGAATGCAATTGCTTGCCTAAATTTATATTCTCCAAACAAGCACAAGCACCAAAAATGCTGACACAAGTGAATTCATCAGGCTCAAATCCAAGTCCCTTCATGGCAGAAAACAATACAATTACTTCTTGTGGTTGCCCATTCTGTAGATGGCCACCGAGCATTGCATCCCAGACAATTCCTCCCACATAACATCCAATGACTTCATCACATTAGAAAACTTATAAATCTCGCTTTCAATCCCTTGAGATGAGGCATACCGGTTTCTCCACTGAAAGAGTAGCCCTCTGTCCCACTCACTGACTATCCTGCTCAGCATCACCGCCTCTCCTTTGTTTCTTTCTTCTTCCTTTTCTTTATTTCTTTCTTCATTTATTTCTTTTCTTTTGATTTTCTTTCCTTTCCTTCCTTCTTCTTTTCTTTAATTTTTTTTCTTCTCGCTTCGTTTTTTTATCCTTTCCTTTTTTTATTTTTTTTTCTCTTTCATCTTTCTTTCCCACGAGGATATGTTTCGAAGTCCTGCCCTCGTCTCACTTTCATCCTTTCACAGAAACTGGAACGGATGGCTAGATTCTTCTCATCCTACCAGAATTTAGAACATTACTTTTAAAATCATCCATTGTATTACAGTTAATTAAATTCATATGAAATGATGATTTTATCTGAATTATACTAGTGTATTGAATTATGCCATGTAGTCACTCGTGGGTAAGGCTGTACCTTAAATAGGTGTATCAAATTTTGATTTTGTTGGATGTATTCGTTCTATTTGTATGAATTTTTTGGTTAAACAAAAAAATAAATAAATGAGAAGCAGAAGTGAAGGTGTGCCAAGCACACATATATGCACCATCAATCTATCAAATCATTCTCTATCAAAATTATTATATATGGTTCATTTGTAGGCATGTGGTAGAAATGATAAAAAGGAAAAATAGATGAGCATACTATATATACTCAGTTTGTCTCCATACAATAATTCTTGCTTGCGTCCTACGATTTGGATTGCAACCTACCCATAATGGTTGTCAAACGGCGATATTATGATCTACAAAGTTGAAACTATGGTAGGTGCCTGTTATATGTGCACCAAAATGATAGGTCTTGACAAATGGGCAGTTGTGCACAAAAGCCGGCACGTTTTTTTTGTTTTTTCGTTCATCATACGATTTTTGGAAAATAGATTTTTTAAAAATATATATTTTTTATGTACACCAAAATGATAGGTCATGACAAATGGGCACTAGTGCGCTAAATTCAGCACGGTTTTTTGTTTTTTTGTTCATCATGTGATTTTTAGAAAATATATTTTTTATGTGCACCAAAATGATAGGTCATGGCAAATGGGCAGCCGTGCACAAAATCCAGCACCTTTTTTTTTGTTTTTTTTTTTCTATCATGTAATTTTTAAAAAGTTTAATATATATATTGCTGCAAATCTAATAGAAATATATTAAAAAAATAAAAAATATAAATTTAGTATAATATTTTAAAAAATAAAAATATAACAAGTTGCAGAGCACCGTTTAAGTTCCGACGTCCTCATCAAGCTAACGATTTAAATCCATTCAAATTTAATCATAAGCACCACGATCAGCCCCAATAAATTCGTACGACAGTGTCTTCTAGTTTGTATAGGTTATGAGCTGGATCTGCTCTAATACTAAATGAACAACAGTGCACAAAATTCAGCATATTTGTTTTCATTCTATTATGTAATTTTTAAAAAATTATATATATATATATATATATATATATATATATATATATATATATATATATATATATATATATATATATATATATATCGCTGTACCGAATGGCTTATACAAATTTAGTATAAACCTAAAGCTAAAAAAAAAATTAGTTTAAATATATAAAAAAATCAAAATATAAATTTAGTATAAATATATTCAAAAAAGTGAATATATAACAAGCCGTGGAGCGCGCTGTTTAAGCTTCAACGTCATCGTCAAGCTAACTATTTAAATCCATTCAAATCTAATCATAAGCACTACAATCAGCTTCAATGAAACCATACTGCAATATCTTCTAGTTTATATAGATTATGAGCCGGATCTACTCTGATACCATTTGTCATAATTCAGAATCTTACTCAAAAAAACTAGTCAATATATATTATTTGAATTTTATAATCTTATATAAATATTAATATCTATTCAATAAATAATCGATGTAAAGGTAAACATATATCCGTATGATACTCACCAGAGATATTCCGAAGTATGTGGTGGCAGCACCCATACACGCTCAGTTCCGGTAGCCAAATCAACTTCGACTCTTCGAGGTGGATGACATTGGCCGTCGGCATGCTCCAGACTGGCTAAGGCAGCGCCTGCCCACCTTAATTTATGCTGCACCGGCGGTACAGCTAAAAATCCTTGCACTCCGACATCGAGGCCTCATTACAAGGAAAAAACCAAGGAAAATAAAAGAAAATAAAAGGTTGCATCTTTTCTTCCTTCCCTCTTCGCTTCCTCTTATTCCTTCCGCTACGTTTTATACGATTCCAAGGTTTGCTCTTGGGAAGAATGGTCGGGGGATCGCTTGGAAAGCTCGTGTCCCGGTCTCTCGCGTTTGCCGGTAGATGGCAGCAGCAACAGCTCCGGCGCCTCAACATCCATGAATACCAGGTCAAGATTCCATCCTCCTCGTGTTTCCTTTCTGTGTTTTTTCTTTAGATCTTACTTCGATGGTCTGTGTTATTATCAGAGAAAAAGGAGAAAGATGTATGATTTTCTTATGCGTACTGGCTTTTATCTTTATTCGATCTGGCAATACCTTAAGTCTTGTTCGAGAATTTTCGCTATCATGCAAAGAATTCATATTTTTTTTAAATTATTGTTGGCATATTTTCACTGCTTTCTTTCTTTCTTTGTTTCATTCTTTCAGTGCTGTGTATTCTTTTAATGACCTTCATCTTTAAGTTGGATCTGTTTTTCTGTTGGGAATCTAATACTGGTATCGTGCAGGGCGCTGAATTGATGTCAAAGCATGGAATAAATGTTCCAAGGGGAGTTGCTGTTGGCTCTGCCGAGGAGGCGAAAAAGGCCATCAAAGATGTTTTCCCCAATGAAAAGGAGGTATAGTTATTCTTTAGTATATAGCATATCAGGTTCTTGATCTGTTCTGTGTAGGATTTTTCAAATGATAGCCGCCACTTCTGTCCTTTTTAGTGACGAGACTCTCTGAATGCCATTCATGGTGATTCTTGAAACATTTTCCGATTGTTTGTATATTGTGTGTTCTTTATATAAATCTCTGCAAGCATAGAAAATGCGCTATGGTAATCTTTTAATGATGCATCAGTAATTAATGGAAACAAAAGTTCAAGAAAAAATGATGACAAATATGTAATCAGCATTAAGTAATTTGGACAAGACATCATCTTATTTGCAAGACATATGAAACTCTGTAGCATCATATGGTGTTGCCAGATATGGTTTACCACTGCTATCATGCCAGCTTTAAAATATGAGCATTTGATGTGGGACAAGGAAGCATTTTCTATATGCTCTGCCACTGGCAATACTAAGATGTGTTGTATATTGTGATGGTGTTATTAGTACTTTTGTGAGGACCCATGCGGGCTTGTATTTAGTCCCACATCGGTTATTCGTTGGGTAGATCTTAGGTACTTATACTGGATCAAGAAACCCAAATAATACCTTTCGGTTAGCCATTTTGGGTGAGGTCCTGGGTTGTTACAAATAGTATCAGAGCGGACCCGGGCCATAACTTATGTGGACTAAGAGACACTGCAGTACAGATCCATTGGGGCTGACCATGGGCCGATCGTGGTGTTTGTGATTATATTTGAATAGATTTGAATCCTTAGCCTAACGAGGACGTCAAAGCTTGAACGGAGGGAGTATGTGAGGACCCGTGCGGGCGTGTATTTAGTCCCACATTGGTTATTCACTGGGTAGATCTTGGGTACTTATACAGGATCAAGAAATCCAAATAATAATTTCCGGCTAGCTATTTTAGGTGAGGTTCTGGGTTGTTACAACTTTTGTCCGCAATGTCTCTTTGCATTTATCTATTTTGGTATGTTGAATGGATTACTGGATCCACTGACGTTGTTTCAGGTTTTCTTGCGCCAATACTCAACATGCTGGTTACCCTAATTGAACTAATCTATGAATCTTAAACAATGCCAACGTTGTTGCTGCAGGTGGTTGTGAAAAGTCAAATTCTTGAGGCTTGGGAACCTTTAAGAGTGGACTTAAGGGTGGAGTGCATATTGTTAAAATTGACGAGGCAGAAGATTTGGCTGGTATGAGGGATAATTCTATTCTATATTTTCATCTCTATTTTTGTTTAATAATATGTTTATTATCAGTATAATTGTGGAAAGATGGGATGACCATTTAAGCCTGCCTGTCTGGATCTATAAATTAGACAATCTGATAGTGTTTGTTTTTCTGATACTGGAAAAGGCTTAGGAATCATGATCTTGTATGGAGGTAATGGAATATATAGATTAGGATCCCTGATGGAAGAAAATTCAGGGATAGGATGTATTATATTGTATGTGTAAGCACCTCACATTAGGCTGCTGGCTGATGATATGAAATCAATATCTGTTGGGCTTTTGGAATCTTCATTCATCTCTCATTCCTCATCAAAATAAGAATTTTAATATTTGCAATCTTCTCATATTAAAGAAGGCTAGAGTAAGTCTTTTTTCTTTTCTATCATAGAGACTAGCCAGAGTCACTTTTCTACATTTTTTAAATAGGCCTAACTCTCTGCCTCATTCTTTTAATGATAAAACTACAACCTATTTGAAGTTATTTGGGAATTGTTACTTAAAAAGGAAGAGTACATTTTAGGTACCACATATCCAGGACAGGAATGTTGTATATCGTGTTCATTCTAGGTGGGTCTTGCAAGGTACGCAATGCTGGATGCACTAGCACTGCTATATTCAGTACTCAACCCCTATAGATGCATACTCTAAAGCACACAAAAATATGTGACAAATTTGAACATGTAATTTTTTGGACAGCTCTATGATAAGATTATAAGAGGAAAATATTATACATAAAACTACTTGTTTTATAAATGTAACAAATACAACTAGGTTATGCATTGTGATAGATGACATGTATCAACAGAAAGACACTACGACCAAATTAATAATAACAATACTTTGTTTTGGAAAGAATATTACAAGAAACACACTTTGAGTAAAATTTGTGTACAAAAGAACTGATTGTATTGATACATCTTTCTATGCATTGTTGTGTTTCAGACCCTGCTTGTTGATAGGTTATGATGCATAGAGATAGATGATAATTGGTACTAGGTTGATACATTGCCCGAAGGATATGGGACGTATATAATGGTGGTGAAGCCTGGCAAGACCTATGCCATATTATACAATAAGATCTCCAGGGAAATGCACCCAGATGAAGATAAGAAGATGAATGAAATATATTTGATGCAAATGCCCTTTCTTCTTATGCATATAGAGTGTAGATAGGATATTGTAACAGCGTGCATGCACTGCACATGGAGTAGGAATAAGAAGACAAGTTAATCATGTTTTTGATAATACTATGCCCTTCAGTGTGTAAGTGTACGCTCATGTCACTTTGTTCTTAATAACTCTCCTGTGAATTTAGCATGTTTCTTGAAATTGAAGCCAGAGTTTAAGTTATCTATCCGATACTTAAATGATTTAAATCCCCACAAAAAAATGTTGCCAGCTTAGACTGTTGTATGCAAGCGGATGGAATGGGTTAAGTTAGGCTCAGATTCAGCTATTGTTAGATACATCTTGTTCTGTTTTGTACTTGCTCTCTTATGGATGGACCATCTGTCAATTGTCAGGTTACAACAAATTATTTTGTTAACCTTGAGTTTGTTCTAAACATATATAACTATAAAACCACAAAATAAGCCAACCCTAGTTTTTGTTCATTGACAATATGTAATTTCAACTTTTGTTGTTGTGAGGACCCGTGCGGGCGTGTGTTTAGTCCCACATCGGTTATTCGCTGGGTAGATCTTGGGTACTTATACAAGATCAAGGAACCCAAATAATACCTTCCGGCTAGCCATTTTGGGTGAGGTTCTGAGTTGTTACAAATGGTATCAGAGCGGACCCGGCCCATAACCTATGTGGACTAGGGGACCTGCAGCATGGATCCATTGGGGCTGACCACGGGCCAATCGTGGTGTTTGTGATTAGATTTGAATGGATATGAACCCTTAGCCTGACAAGGACGTCAGGGCATGAATGGGGGGAGTATGTAAGGACCCGTGCGGGCGTGTGTTTAGTCCCACATCGGTTATTCGCTGGGTAGATCTTGAGTACTTATACAGGATCAAGGAGCCCAAATAATAATTTCCGGCTAGCCATTTTGGGTGAGGTTCTGAGTTGTTACAGTTGTACTTAACCTACCAGCCTTAACCATTTTGTATGCTCTCTACTTTAGAGATCAAGATATATGATCCATTCCAAAAATATGGGAATGTTCAAGGACTGGATCTCAACTTAACCTCACTTAACTTTCTCCAAAGCAAATTCCCAGGAAAGGCAAGTTTTCAGGAAGACAGAGGCTTGTCATGACCTAGTGTGCCATTTGGCAGGGAGGAGCTGCATCTTTCACCTGTATGTAAGATTCCATACAACTGAGCATATCTTTTCAGGAATTTGGCCTTTAATGGCCAAGAGTCTTGCTTTATTTCTTCACTATATCAGCAAGTTAATATATATTTTTCTGAAATCTTAAGCCCCCCCGCCCCCCCAAACAAAAAAGAAGAAGAAAAGAAATATGAAATCTGAGTTATGACCCATTTGACGTTTCTTTAAAAAATCCAGCGAAATTGTGTCATATATTTATTTCCTACTTTTTTTCTTAGGTGTCTACAATCCAACATCTTGTGTATGTTGGATTCTAACACAAATTCATACTCATGTGACATACCATTAACACTGCCCAAGCACTATATATGACAGGAATTCATGATAACTAAGTTAAAATTTTGAAATCTGGATGCTGGCTTTTTCATGCACTCATTAATTTTGTACCATATATTTGTAAAGATTTACTCATTTGGCGCAATCAGCTATATGTATTGACCATTGATGGTTATGATAGAAAAATGTATGCAATACACATGAACATAGAGATTGCAAAACATAGGGGAAAGGAGGCTTAATGGTTGCAGCAAATTATGAGTTAATGTAAAACAAATGCCTGTACCATATATGAGACAAACACTAACGATTTGCAGGGATAAAGTTAACATATAGGAGAAGGATGGTAGAAGAGCTAGAACTGTAAAACATATATACATCTCCGTCTGGTTCCCTCGCTGTAAATTTGCCGACTGCTATCATGCAGCATACAGATGCAAGTAGAGATTCGAGTTTTGGAATGCATGAGTCAAGGAACGGTTTGCTTCTTTTCTAGCCAGTCTACATGGAGGGTCAAATCCATCACTTGAGATACAAAAATTGTAGTTTGTTTTCTTTTCCCCAAGTTTACAAACATGTTATTAGTTCGAAGTTGCAAAGATTTTTAAATTGGCAAATAAAGAAAAATAAGGGCTCGTTTGGTATTGCTTTTTTTTTGGTACATCGGCGGCTCACACATAATGGGTGTGAGCAGTGCCCAAAAAGTCAGAAAGTAAAATAGACTGCAGGGAAGACGGGACATAAGCCTGGTCCACCCAGATGAAGTCTCTTGAATGATGAACCGCATAGGAGGCCACCCAATCTGCTTCACTGTTGCCTTCTCCGTAGACATGAGAGGCCCGATGGGAGATGCATTCACCTAGCAGACGGTGAATGTTGTGGAGCAGTTAAAATAGGATGTTTACTGAGCTTGCTTTTATAAAACGATTAGAACATTTATTGGAATATATTTCATGATATGTCATTTAATTCTCATTTCAGGATTCTTCTATGTTTCAACTGAATGCACTCATTCTTTGCAGGTAAAATGCTTGGCCAGATTCTGGTCACCAAACAAACTGGCCCCCAAGGAAAGATTGTGAGCAAGGTTAGGGAATACTTCTGATTAAGACAGCTTTGTATATTAGTCAGTTCCTTACCTTAAATTTGGTATTTCCATGGTAACTTTTCTATTCTTGCTGTATGCTCAATGATCAGTGGTAATATAATGTCTCTTCATTACAGTCTTTCGTGTTATTGTCTATTCATTCTATATTCTTAATTATATGTTAAATGGGACATACACTTCCTGAAGTTCATGGTCTTATTCATGGCCCTGGTTTAGAGGTGGATTCAGTCTATATAGAAGCTGTTTTAGTCTCTCTGGTTTCTATGTTCAGTTGAGATATTTAAGGGGTGCATAAAATTATACTTAGTTTTGAGTCCTTTCCTGCTTACTTTTCAGCAGTTGGAAAGCAAGATGCCCACCTAGAGTGTTCTCTTTTTTGGTTCCCTCAAATCTTCTGCCTCATTGGAAATACAATGTGAAACTATAACTTGCCAGTTATGTTCTTGTAAGTTCTTGATTTGGATGCAATCAACTTTTTTTTGCTACTTTGTCTATAGGATTGTAATTCTAGCCACTATAAATGAATAATAAATAATAGGTACTATTGCAGGTGATAGGAATGGGTGATGAAAAAGGATTCATAGAGTATGTGTTAAGTTTTGTAAAGTATGGTTTTGGTATGTAAATCTAAGTCTTTTAAGCTTTAACAGTGGAATGCATCAAATAATTTAAGTTTACTGATCATTTGATGTCACTGAATAATTTATATTGATAACACCACAGTTGATTCCTTTATTTTCTCTTGAAAGCATCATTCATCCTAGAAGAACCTAAGTTTGGGCTACATTAGTTAAAAATCTATAACAACCAACTAAAGCTAAGTACCCAACTAGCTTGCCTCAGTTTGAATTAGACTGCATATAAGACAGCCTTCTTATGCTAGCAGATGTTTAAGCATTAAACTTTGATGCACATAAACAAATTCTTGCAACTTTAATTGTTATAGTAAAATTGACTATGATAAAAGGATGCATGCAAATATCAATCATGTGGATGAGGACTCATAAAAAAATTTTGATTTCATAAACAAGGTTTTAGAATGTAGTTATATAAAACATTCTTCCTTTTCTCTATTGTAAATCATCTTCCTCTAACAACACATTTCATTGTTAGTTGGGACATGTGAAACATATTATTTGGAGGTCGTGGCTTTGTATCATATTACTTTGTTATTGTGTATATTTCTTGCAAGAATTTGTAACAAGAGAAAGCAAAACTCTATTATTTGCATGTTAAGAAAAAATGGACTGCATGGCAAATTGTGAAGCACAGTTGGTCAGATGGTTTTAGATCCTCCTTATCCAAATAGGTTCTACTGAGCCAATAGACATGTGCAATGCACTTTAGGAAAAAATATTAAATAATAGAAGATATATAAAATTAAAGTCAAAACTAAAACTAAACTAAAAATGCAAAAAAAAATACATAAATAAATTGAATTAAGGAGATACGGAACATAACTAAGTAGAAGCAAAAAAAATATTAACTAGAAATACAAAACTGAGAAAACAAAATGGAAAGTGAGTAAAGGTAACATGTGCACTTTGTTTATGAATAAGTGTCAGCACCTATTTGTTTATATTAGTCTTTCTGAATAAGAGTTGCGAAGGACATGAAAGCTATTCAAACCCTTCCCCAGATTTGATGCTATCTGCATATCAAGGTTCTAGTTTCAGCCTAAACCCAATTCATTGCAACTGAAATATGTTATTTTCTGATTATAGGCAATTTTGGCCGAAACCGACAAGCTTTGGTCCACTAAGCCATTTTCAGTTGTTTCGGTCAGTTTTGATGGAAATTGACAAAAACTGAGCATAAACACTGTATTTATCCATTGTTTATCTCTTTAATGTCATTGTGTGATCTTTCTTTTTTTTTTTGGTATTTAGTGTCACTTTAGTATTGATTTTCAAATTTTGAGTTAAAAGAGTGGTTCTTGGTTCACGTGGTAGCATTTCTTATCTATGCGAATATTTCATTCAAGCAATTTTTGGACTTTGTAGGCCTTATAAATTAATCATATATTTATCGTACATAATTCAATAGATCCATCCTCGTAAGTCTTGGAAAGTGTGAACTTCAATCTGTTAAATTTCAAAGTAATGAAAATATCAGAGAACAAACAGATTAAAAAGAAAAGATGAGAAAGTCATGGCTATTATGTATTGATCTATTCAGAATGTTAAGCATTTGACAAAAATAAATAATTTATTTCAAGATTTGAACAATTAATTGCCTAGATTGCTAGCCTACTCATGAGTGATGAACCTAGTCTAATGTCGCTAAGAATGCCCGCCCAACCCATTCACCCCCAACTCCATACACACACAAAAAAAGAAAAGTAAAATGGGAAAAAGGGAAAGAAAAATAAAAGGACCAAAGGAAGATTTGGGCCCCAACTTTTGAGATCTTACATCGAGTCTTATAGATAGCTAGATGAACTGAAAGGAATTTTTAGTCTTAAATTCAAATTTTAAAATTGTAATATATATCGTGGTACTGGTTTCTGGTCATGATCATAATCATTATACCAGATTCATATTTGTAAACACTAAACATATTTAAATTTGTTTTCTAGAGACTGAGGGTGGAATCTCGAACTCACTTTGTCATATGCTGCATTCTTAATAGATATAGAAGTTAATCCATTTCACTGAAATTGTTGTAGATATTTTTTTGGCATTAAAAATGTTAATAACACCTTATTTTGTCACAGGTGTACTTGTGTGAGAAGCTATCACTTGTTAATGAGATGTACTTTGCCATCACCCTTGACCGTAAAACTGCTGGTCCGGTATGTCCTCCAATCATGTTGGAAGTTTCTGGTACCCTGTTCAGTTCTCTTTTGCATGATCTATAAGACATTTTCATCTATTGACCTGAAATTTTAATTGTGTATTTACATGTTTCATTTGTCACCAGATATTTATTTTTGATTTTTTTCGTTTGGTTTTTGCTACATAAAATTACTATTTTAACTCAAAGTTATCAATATTTTTCTCTTTTGGAAGGTGAATGTTCAAGAGAAGCACTTCTATATTGTCTCCAATCAGAGCCATGTTTCATGATCGAAATTCTAGAAAAAAAATCAATGCAAAATTTTGAAATCCTAGGTGCTTTGTTTACTTAATTCATCTGGCCCCACTCCTCCTGGCTCCCCCCCTCCTCCTCTCTCTTTCTCTCTCTCACACACACACACACCCCACATACCCCCCCCCCCCCCCCCCCCCCTCCCCCCCTCCCTCCAACACAAGGACACAGTCACACATTCATTCTCAGACACAAGTAGGCTCTATACAACTCAACAATCTTTATTTCAGGAAGAAGATTGAAATCAAGGAGATGATGAAAGAAAGGATTTTGTATCCTTTAAAACATGGACTTGAACCTGGCCATGTTGGTGTGTGCCATATGGCATGTAGTGTGATATTTGATCATGGGCACAGTACACTGGTGCATGCGACTTGTTCAATTACAATTCAGAAACAACATTTAAATAATAAAAATTAAATATCATATTTTAGGTTTCCTTTCTATGAAGCTTCTCAAAAAAATAAGTGGCATATATGATTTTGCCAAAAGTAGATAACTTTAAGTTTGTATAGGTTGCCAAATATTTGGTAAAAAGATTTTTTCACCATTTTTACTCCTGAAAAACATGTAAATAAAAAATGAAATCACTTTTCATGGAAACCTTATGCTGCCTTAATCCATTTTTTGTACAAATCATGTTTTCTTAAAAAAAAACTTTTTGAAAAAGTTTTTGGAAGGTGTTTGTTCAAAGCATGTATAGGCATTTGGGAATCGTCTGCTAGTAACTTTAGTCTTACTTCCTGTCCCTTTGGAGAAAAAAAATATGGACAAATTAAGTTTTTAAAATCTGGTGTGTGACAAAAGATATGAGCTATCTGGAGGAGCTGAAGGAGCGTTCATGCAAGGGGAGTCTTAGTCTCTTCTTGTGCTAAGCGTTAACTATTTACTAGGGTAATGGTTGATTTATTCCATATTACACATTCTCATATATGGCAGCTACAATTTGTAAATGGCTAAATAATATTCTTTCTATGCAAGTCCATGCTCAACTTGAAATATTTGATTTGAGTTTTTTTATGTGTATGTGATCTTTGAGTGCATTCTGGTTAGTTGTTCAATAGCATGGGTTATAGCAATCATGAACTTTGGCTTAAGTAGTGTTTTGGAAGTAAGTTGCATTATGTACGCTGCTGGGGTGTTGCCTAGTGCTGAGTTAGAAGGTGGCTACTTAGGCAGACACCTAGGTGGATTTTGTGGGCAAACTAACAAACATCATAAATATACATATGCATAAATCGAACTGATAATGTTAAATAATCTATATAGCTGGAATTGTTTATTCCTTTTGATTGGTCACTTGTTTATTTACTTTCATGTGGTCTTCATATTAAGCTGCACTATCCAATCAAGATATGGATCTTCTGCTCGTCTTACTTGTTATCATTCTTTTCAGCTCATCATAGCTTGTAGAAAGGGAGGAACTAGCATTGAGGACCTCGCAGAAAAATTTCCTGACATGATCATTAAGGTCATCTCATTTCTATTCTTGTTTATCAGAGTACTGTTCGGAGATGATTAGTAGGTTTGGTTTGTTATTTCTATGTAGGTCTTTTTTTAATTTCACAATTTAGTGATTCTGGGTTGGTATAGTGGTATACTAAACCTCATTTCTTCCAATGGCAAGGTTCCGGTTGATGTTTTCAAGGGAATCACAGATGAAGCTGCAGCTAAAGTTGTTGATGGTTTAGCACCTAAGGTAGCAGATAGAAATGCTTCCATAGAACAAGTGAAGAAGCTTTACAAACTCTTTTGTGAATGTGATTGCACATTGTTGGAGGTAACTTAGTCACAGAATTTTGACCTAGCTGCAAAATTCTTTGTGAATTTTGTCAATTTTAATGCTCTTTCGACTCTTTAGCTATCATTCCTATTTTAACATTTGAATACTTCTGCTGGTTAGATAAATCCAATTGCCGAGACATCTGATAACCAGCTAGTAGCAGCTGATGCAAAGTTGAACTTTGATGACAATGCTGCTTTCCGTCGGAAGGAGATATTTGCTCTCCGTGATTCATCCCAGGAAGATCCTAGAGAGGTGTAACACATGTTCTAGTCATTTTGGTGTGAAGTTGTTAAACTGTTTATAAAAAAAATGCCTGATGGATATGATTGAACTAAGCATTTAGTCTTTCTACATATACAAGCCTAAAAATTCTGGTTTACTAATTTAATATCGTTGCTTGTCAAAGAAACATACCATAGCCTTGTGTTCCTTGCATTTTATTTTCGTAAATTCTCTTTTCTATTTCAGGTTGCTGCTGCGAAAGCAGATTTGAACTATATCGGGTTAGATGGAGAAATTGGTTGTATGGTTAATGGTGCAGGACTGGCTATGGCTACGATGGATATAATAAAATTGCATGGTGGTACTCCTGCCAATTTTCTTGATGTTGGTGGAAATGCTTCAGAAGGCCAGGTGCAAATAATAGTTCAACAACTATAGTTATTTAGCTGCAAAGCTGCCTAATCAATGTTTTAAGTATCTATCCTTAACTTGAGAAGATAAAATGAAGAAACAAATATTTGTAGATCTATTATTGGCTGGTGGTTACGAGTATGGTAACCAGATTTCTTGATGGAGTATTTTCTTTTTTATTTTTAAGATGGTAATTCACATTAATATGTATGTGCTTCATCTTTCTGTTAATTATAAACATGCTTATGCATCATTTAAGATTCATTTCCTATTGATATGCCTAACTTGATAAGTTGTTCTTCTGGTGGTGGAAGCATTCAAAATATTAACATCTGATGATAAAGTGAAGGCAATTTTGGTCAACATATTTGGTGGAATCATGAAATGTGATGTGATAGCAAGTGGAATTGTCAATGCAGCCAAACAGGTATCTTTTCTGTTAAACGCTCTTTTTTTTTTTTAACTTTTGCACTAATATTTTGCTTCCCTTTATGCCAAGTAGATCTGTAACTGTGTTAGCGAGAGCACCCTTATTCTTGAGGCTATGCAGTCCTTAAGATCAGAAGGCAACCTAACATATGCTCCTAATAAAATATGCTTTGCTTTATTTAAATGATTGTGGTAGAAACTTATTCCTTTATTTGAAACGTTACTCAACAGAATTGATTATGAAAGATGCAGATTTAGATTGTGATGATTGATTTGAGAAATCCTCAAAATGTTGTTAAAGTCCTGGGTCATAATGGCTTCCCGTGGACTATACTTTTTTGTCATAAGAAATGTAAACTGAGAGGATCATTATCTAATTTTCAAGGTAAAAAGAAAATCTTTTACCTATTTCTTCATGCTCCTAATTTTTCCTGAAAATTCTTGTATCAATGAATTTGCACTTGATCTGTATTTGATTAGTTTTCCATTCAAAACTGGACCTTAAGATTATTCACCATATCTGCTGCACTTGAACTTGATTCCACCATGAGGAAACGTACTCTTCTCAAAGGAGCCATCCTGTGACAACATTTTAAGAACGTAAAATTTTGCTGGATCTAGTTATCTTGTTCATGGATACTCGTCATTGGATAGCTTTAGTTGATACCAGAGGCTAGTTGAATCACGTATTTACTTTCCACCTTTCTGAGACATGAATAAATATTTGTTTTCATGCTTATATTTGCAGTCTGAAGTGAACTAAACCTTTTTTTTCCCCCTGTAATTGCCAGGTTTCACTGAAAGTACCTGTGGTGGTTCGTTTAGAAGGAACCAATGTTGATCAGGGGAAGAGAATTCTCAAGGTATCCAACAATAAGTTTAGATCTTTTTGTTGTCTACTTTCTTTTCTCCTTTTTGTTCTGTTGTCTGTTGTAAAGAAACCAATATAACATTGAGAGTGGTGGTGTTACAATTTGTAGGAGAGTGGGATGACCTTGATCGCGGCAGAAGATTTGGACGATGCTGCAGAAAAAGCTGTACAAGCTGCTTCAAGCTAAGAATTATGAAGACTAATTTTTTTGGATAAGAAAGAAACCCGGTGCTCTGATGATTTGCCAGGAGCACTCGCTACATTTTTGGGCAACTGAATTTTTGGGCGAACCCTTTGAAATAGAGTGGTTTGCTTCTACCAATTCTCGAAGCTGACTGACGGAGGAGTTCATGGGCCACGGCTGAATCGGGATTGTCGTGGCTCCTCTTCGATGTTATTGGTCATGCAACTTTTCTTTATTCTCCAAATATAATTATTTTTCTCCATATTGAAAGATGAGGGGAAAGGCAAAATGTTGTGTTTCAGACGTGCGTGTGGGGTCGAATGTGTTTGGAAATTTGAACAAAAAAAAGAAAAAAAAAGAAAATAGGGAAAGAAGAGAAATAAAGGAGAAAGGAAAAGAAAAAGAAAATGATCTGTGAAGGCTTTGACGTGCAACAGAATTCGAAAAGATTTCAAGATTTTTGAGGAGCAGTATTGGCAGTCATAATAGAAGTTGTAGTTTTTACGGATTGAAGGGACTACATGGAATATATTGAAACCCAAACCTTCTCCAGGTCCAATATTTTGGAGGGTAATAACAAGAGACTGTAACCATGATAGATATTTTAAATCTATCATTATATAGATTGTACCGTAGTTGTCAAAGGTTACTAGTAAATGATGTGTTCTTGGACAACCAAATCAATCCATAACAATATCTCTCTCTCATTCAGAACCTCTCTTCAAGGATTCTGCAATCCCCTTGGAGAGACAGTAGGCAACGGACTGGATGGTGATCATAGGATTAATCCCAACAGCACTTGGAAGCACACTTCCGTCGCACACAAACAACCCCTGCGCCTCCCAACTCTCCCCGCTCTCATCCACCCCACCCTCCTCCTCGCTCGCTCCAATCCTGCAACTCCCTATCTGATGAGCAGAGGCATGCAAGGTCCACAATTCTCTCCTAGACATCGGACCTCCCACCGCAGAAATCCCATCCAAAAACTCCTCCAAGTCCTTCTCCTCGATCCCCTTGCATTTCATCCTCTGCCCGTCGCTCCGGTGCGTCCCCACTTCCACCGCACCCGCCGCCACCAGAATCCGCAGCGCCCTCCGCAGCCCCTCCCTCAAATTCTCCCTGTCCAACGCATCGAACCGATACTTCACCCTCCCCTCCCCCTCCACTGTCCCCGAGCCGCGATCTCTTACTAATGCAAAGAGAAGCGCCGTCCGGCTGTATCTCGCCATCCTCTCCTTCGAGTCCTGCCCCGACACCCAGGGGACCAGCGAAGCAAAGGACGCGGGCCCCATTGCCGGCGCCTCGATGATCGCCCGCAAGCTCGAATCCGAATCCTCCACCGCTTTCACTTTGTGCAACGATGTGATGATCCCTCCCTCGAAAGCTCTGCCTCGGTGGTGGTGGTCCGATGCCGAATCCGGGAAGTAGCCCCATGCGAAAACTACTGGGTGAAGGTGCAGGTTCCTGCCTATGTTTGAATTTGTCAGCCCGCTAGAAATCATCAGCGGGGGTGTCAAGAGAGAACCGCATGCTGAAATGGTTGCTTTGGCTTGGATTCTTAGTTTCTTCGTCACCATACGGCTTAAAGATTTGGCAATCAATCCCACGCACTTCTTCGTCTTCTTCTTCCCTGGCTCATTCTCTTTGAATACAAATCTCTCAGCTTTGCATCCGGTTATGATCACGGCGCCATGGTTAACAGCGTCGACCAGCCAAGTAGTATCAGTCCCACGTTTATCTCCTTCTCGACAGCCATAACAGCAGCTGCCACAGAAATGTCTTTCCGAGGTATTTCTTGGCACGGAATCTACTTGAAGACCAAGATTCTCACAGCCTTTGCGAAGAACCTTGTTTTGAAATCCTTCTTCAGTGCAATTCTCCGTGACTCCAAGTCTTCGACAGACTGCGTCCATTGCTGAGAGATAGTCTGTGCTCCCGAAGAGACGAAGCTGACGTTCCTCTGCCCATTCCTTGAGGACATGGTCTGGTGTCTTGATGCAAGCTGACCAGTTCACAGCAGAGCCACCCCCGACCGTGGATCCGGCTAGGAGCATAATCTTCCCGTCGAGAGTGCTAAGAATTCCGCCGGACTCGTACATTTCGTTCATGGAGGGGGCTTCGATGGAGGTGTAGTCTTCCGATGTGAAGTAGTTGCCCTTCTCAATGACTACAACCTTGCGACCGGCGCTTGCGAGCACTGCGGCAGCGACTCCTCCTCCGCAGCCGGAACCAACTATGGCAACGTCGCATTTAATTTCGTACAAGTTTTGGTTTGGGTCTTGGGAGACTGCCAGGCCTTTCATAGTGAGGGACTGGAGGAGGGATGAATCAGTTTGATCCATGGTTTCTATGATACCCTTCTCAAGAGGCCTCTCTGATTGGGATTTTGGTGGCTTTTCCTCAGTGGGTAAGCTATATCCAATGGCATTCCATGACTGGTTCTCAGAGTTTTCATTAGTCTGTAGCGAAAAAAGAGAACGGATCTATGTTAGGTCTCATCTTTGGTCCTCTAAGAAATTGAAAAATGTTAGGAGTCATTTAATCCCCCACAGGAAACTGTAGAGAAGAAGAATTTCTCTTGAAGAAGAACAAGTACACCCACAAAAAAAAAAAAAAATAACGAATCCGCTAATTGAGAGCATTAACTGCAATTCTTCAGTTACTGCTATCAAATATAAACAAGACTAGGAAACTAATAAGTTGATAGTATTGCTTCTCCTAATTAGCTGCCAACATTACTTTATGGTAGTTTATTGCTATTACAATCTAGTGTAATAAGTTCACATTTATTTCTTCTGAATCATACAAGTTTTCTCTATGACTTCATAGATCCGACTTTATTATAGATGAAGTCAGTTTTAAGGGGGGCAAAATAGAAAGCATATTTTCTAATTGGGTAATCTTTTGCATCATGAGCACAGAAGTTATACCAGTTGTGAGCAAGCATTCCTTCAATATTTTGGTTTTTCTGATATAGAAGACAATTTAGAGCATTAAACAGTTCTATGTTCTCCTTAAGACTGGTATTTGAAGAACTTATAGGTTCCTATCAATCTACAGCAAGTGCCAATTGGAAATGATAATTGAGAAAGAGAAAGTAACATAGAAGATCAAAATAGTTAGTTAAGTGATGATCTAATGCTCTTAGTAGTAAAATAAAGCATAGATAATAAAACATACCCTTGCTTTCTCAATAATGCAAAGGTAGAGTTTTTGTTTCATCAAATTAGACTGCACACACTAAATGTATGACGAGCATCATGTTCCAATAAACACAACTACCCTAACTGCTCAATTTATCTAGAGAATGGGAAAATTGGGTCATTTCAGCATGATTAAAGTTTGACGATAATCTGCTTCATAGAAAACATGTGTGCTGCATGGTAGTACAAATAAAGTTGCTAGAGGGTGTGAACTTGGGCCTACTTTGGACATGAAATTAAGTCATGACCATGACCAGCACCAACAATTTTGTCCCATATAAATTTTAGTGCAACCCAGTTGAGTTATTTAAAACTTTGTCTTTGAATTTATTGCAACTCTGAAAGAGCACATGTTTTTTGGTTGTTGACTTATTTCTAGCATTAGTAGAACCCTGTACGAGTTATCTGAAAAGCTATGTGAACCCAATTTTATCCCATATAACTTTGTGTGTGTGTGTGTGTGTGTGTGTGTGTGTGTGTGTGTGTGTCACTTCTTACGTTTTGATATACTTATTCAAATTTATTTTTTATCATTTCAGGTTATTTTGGATTCGTTGATTGCACTCTTGAACCCTGGCTTGGTCCATACCTTAATGAAAAAGACAAAAATAAAGGAAGAATGTCAAAAGATAAGAAGAACCTTGAATTCTAGAACATAGAAGAAAAAAACAACATGATACAATTTTAAATTCCAAGGACACATCAGTTGCAGTCATGAAGGATAAAATATTGAAGAAGTGGTATTTGAATGCCAAAAACTGATGTAGCTCTTTCTTCAGAAGAAAACAAAGTAAAAAGGAGTTATAGGGAAGTTACCATGGAGTAAAAGATGTAAAGGCAGAAGATCTTCACCATGACAAATACCATCCTTAAAGGTACAAAATTTTTTTCCTTGTTCCATCTCTTAAGAACTTCTTCCCTCTTCTCTATGGGCATGTCTGAGAACTTGTTGATGAATGGGAATCGCCCACATAGGCTCAAGGACCTACAGAGGACAAGTGTGCCCAACTTGGTAGCAAGGAGCCATAATACCAATTTGACCAAAAGTAAAGCCTCTTTCATGCCCCTCTTGACCAACAACTCTGCAACCTACTCCAAAAAAAAAGGAGTTAAGTTATATCTGCTATTTAGAAAAAAAAAACAAGAACAAAAGGCCAGATATAAATAGCCAATAAAATAGAACAGCAAACAGAAATAGCTAATGGTAAAATACTTGCTAATGTTTTGAAAACACAGTGGGTTTTCCTTGAAAAAAGAATAAAACATCACATTGGGACAGAAAATAGGGTCCCCAGTACGGGAAATATCTATGACAAAAGAAGGTTCTGGTATTAGCACAGAAAGTTATTCAAACTCCTTGATAACAACTGCAACAGATAAACAACAGTCGACCATATAAACTACTACAAATCTAATTTGTTTATATCTTTTTCAAATTCACCCGTGTTGACTTTAAAATCTAGTAGCGTCACTTATAATTTTATATTAAAATTGTATATGGAGGTAATGCAAGATGGTTAATGTGCTCAAAGGAGAAAGAAAAAGTTAATCATAAAATTATAAAAGCAAACCAAAAACATCATGATGCTCTTCAAAAATTTCTTATGAAAAATGTCACAGAAAGGAGAAGAAGAAAGTAATAGATCAACCACCTTAACTGAGAAACAAAATAAGTATGAGAAAAAGCAGCCATTGCATACTGACCCACGACTATCCATGCATGATGTATTCAAAGAGGAAAAGGACCAAAAAAACAAAAAACAAAGCCAAACAAGAAGCACCTCAAAAGCATTTGTGGAGAGAAATACTGGGGAAAAAAATAAATAAAAAGAAGCACCTCATCTGGTATTGGGGATTCAGACCCGGAAGCCAGGTAGAAGGCCTGGAGGCTCTTGGTGGGTGGGTCCTCCTTGCCACTGCTGACGTGGAGCTCTTCCATTGGAAGAGATGGTATGAAAGCCTCGCACATGGCAGCCAGCGATTGGATCTGGGAGGGAGAAAATCCATGGCTGTGGCCTCCCTTCTCGGTCCTCCTCCCTCCCCTGAGCCGGGGGTGGCCTTGCCTCCTCCCTTCTCCTCCTCCTTCCATATATGTATTTTTCTCTGGTAGAAAGTAGAAACTAACAAAAGAGTCTGTGGGAGTCGGCTCTTTGGGACCGCGACCGCGACGAAGTCTATGTAGACTTTCGGCTTTGGTGGAAAAGTTGAGAGATAGACTTTGGGCTTTGGTGGAAAAGTTGAGAGATCGATAGGCTATAGGCTATAGGCTATAGGCTACGTAGAGACCGCAATTTACTCCACCCGATCCAATTCAAATGAGGATAGATTTATCCAAACCGCAAGGATCCTAGATGGATACCGGCAAAACTCGCTCCGAATATATATATTTCTTCACAATTTTTTTTTCTAAAATAAAAAATTGATTTATATATCTGAAAAAATGATTTATATAATTTTATTGACCCGTCCTGCTCTGCTCCAAAGCAAGTACGAGAGAAGTATGGATAATGGCCTATCGGATTCATTGCGACTTTCAGTTTGATTAGGATTTTAGAGAGAAGTGAAAGCACTAAATGAGTTGCACCTAGGGACTCTAGGGACTCATTAACAAGATCATAGGCAGATTCTGACGGGATTCGTTGGACATTAAAACTAGTGTTTGTTGAAATCACCACTTATCCCAAAAGCTTAAACTAATAGGATGAGGTAAATTTATTTATATATTTTATATTTTCTTACACTCCTCCTCATATATGGGTTGGATTTTCCTTTAATGAGTGAGCCTAATATGTGAAATTTTTAATAATGAGGTTAAAGAGTGCGGAGACAGGGTTCGAACTCAGGACTTCTGCTTTGATACCATGTTGAAATCACCACTTATCCCAAAAGCTTAAGCTAATAGGATGAGGTAGATTTATTTATATATTTTATATTTTCTTACGGTGTTCTCGATATTTGACACATGGAAAGGCGTGTGACAGGCAAACTGCTGGATGTCTATGGTTTAGCTTGCTTCCAATACTTCTTTTACACCATTTGAAACAAGATAATTGAATACAGAGAAGAAGAGGTGACTTCTCTTCAGGCCCACTTTTCTAATCGCTTTAAAAGCAGAGATATTCGGAGAGAAAAGAATAGGTGCCTTGTGTGTTGTTCGATTCATTTGCTTTAATTCCTCTGCCTACTTCGAAGCTCCTAATCTGCAATTAATATATACTGTACTTTCCAAAATTACTGATCTCTCTTTCATTGAATCCTAGATTTTAGCTAAACAGATTTTAGGCTAGTCATAGAAATGCCTTCTTTTTTCTATCTTCATCTCTTGATTCATTCATCTTTATCCAATTTCAAATCAATGAAAGCATTCAAAATCAACTAATAACTAAATTCAAAAGTTTTTATTCATGGTTATGCAATTTGGAACCTTCCATCCAAATATCGTAATATTTTTCTTAGTAGTCTTGCTCTCATAATTCAAAATTTTGTATTTATATTCTTTTACCATGAATATGCATTGCACATGCCTGGTTCCTACAAGAAAGCAATACTTACTTCCTGTTATCTTTTTTTTTTCTTTTAATTTCCTTCTTTTCTCTTCTCGCTTCCTTGGGTTTCCAAATATAATATGACCTTTCACAGGGTCGATTATATTTATATAAAAAATCCAAAATAAGGATGGCAACCAGAGAATTGCGAGATAAGAGCATAGAATTGTAAACTCATCATTGATCTCCTTTTTCTTTTTTCTTTTTTTTGTTTAACATTCATGATATCTTGAGTCAAAGATCAAATGAGAAATTCCAACACTGAGAACAAAAAGATTTAACTACACATGTGAAAGTCCTTAACCTTTTCATCTCAAATGAGGGCATCTATAAAAGGTACTGCACAAGATCACTAACTTACCTTTTTCGGATTGATCAAACATACTAGTAAGTCGGTAGACTGTACGTAGGGGTGGCAATCGGGTTGGGTCAAACATAAACGGGTCGGGTCATATGCAGGTCGGATCAGAAAATCATAATTTTGAACCTAACATGTTTATTAAATAGGTCAAGAATTACAATTTGAATTCTACGCCTCCTCTTCCCTCTGCCGGCGCCACAAACACCGCTACGGCCGTTCCTCCTCCTCCTACTCCGACGAGGATGAGGATGAGGACGACGCAAGTTCCTCCTCCTCTTCTCCTCCTCGCCCCGCCGATCTTCCTCGTCCTCCTCCGCCACCGCCTTCTTCTCTCTTCTGAACTCGGATCGCATCTGGTCCATGGACCCCGCCGCCCGCGATGCTCGGTGGCGCTCCCTCTACGACCTCTCCTACCCTCTCTTCGTGAACCTCCTCGACGAGCTCCGACCCTTCCTCTCCCCCTCCCCATCCCAGTCGACCATGCCCTCGCCCTCGCCCTCTCCCGCCTCTCCTCCCCTGCCCTCAAAGGTTCAAACCCCAGATCTTTGAGGAGGAAAGAAGTTGGAAAAATCCTAATCTTAATCGCCAACAAGGAAAAGGTCCAACCCGACCCATATATTAAATGGGTTAAACGGGTCAGACATCTAAAATATATATCTGACCCAATTAGTAAACAGGTTAAACGGGTCAACCTATTTATGATCCGAACCTATTTAGGCCAAATCCAAACCTGTTTATGGCGGGTCGAACACGAGTTGGATTGGCGGATCGGGTTATATTTTGCCGCCACCTAACTGTACGTTCCCTAAGAAATTATGGCGTCAAAAAATTGATGTAGATAATACTTCCTTATATGAAAGCATTGATAAAAGTTTAATCATACTTGCGGCAAAACTGCTAATGCTAAAGGAGTCATTCATTCTGATATGGAAGATGAAGGGATGGACTGTTAGGAATGGATTAAAGCATGAATCAATTATAACCCTTCGGTCTTACGAAAATTACATTACTTTAGCATATAAGGGTATCAATTATAATTCTGATATGGATCCATGCTGGCCAATGGGCAACGCAGCTGCATGGATGTAAACTACACTTACGGCTATTCACCAGGTAGTATATACTAGGTTTTCTCTTTGAGGAGGGATTTTAAGCCTCACTCATTCTTGGAATTTTAATATACCGTTAAAATAAAGGTAGCAACTTTTATAGTATCCATTTTTTTATTTCCAAATTAGATCATGCGACGCAGATTTTGGTGAATAATAAGCTGGTAACTTTGATGATGATCATGGAAATAAATTGTTATAAGAATCATATGTTGAATATCTAAATTATTATTGTTTTACTTCATGTTCAAGCAAGCAAGTCTCATTCATGCAACTTGAGTGGGGTAAGGTTGTAGATAGACTCTAGCCAATCCTACTTCTAAATCTGGCAGCTTTAGTCTAACTCATCCCTATCCTGATTAGGGTTTCTCTAACCCAACTCAACTGAACCCAACCCAATCTTAAACTAAATTCCGTGCATCGCATTAATTAGGTTAGATCAAGTTGAATAAAAATTTTAAGATAAGGAAAAAAGTTTTAAGAAGTTTTTATGAGATTAATATTTCTAAGATGGAGACCTCAACCATTGATCAATCTGGATGCTGCGCTAACACATAAACTAAGAAGATAAAAATATACCTACATAATAAGTAGTCTATATAAAATATAAATATTATATATAACATACATGAAGTTTTATATATGCTCTTGTGAATTCAGAAAATAATGATATTAACATGATTTTAATTTTATTTATCTTTCTTTCAAGATAATTTTGATTTGGTGGTTCAAAAAATTAACTATCTAATTTATATGTACATCTATATCCATAAACTTAATATCCAATTTGTATCCATATCTATCTAAATAAAATATGAAGATAAAATTCAGTATTGGACTAATACTTGCATTTAGGGTTGTAACTTTCAATTTGAAACTGATTTGAAATTAATCTGGTCCAACTCAAACCAAAACTATTTAGATTATGTGCGGATTCAAACCCATGACCTGTCTGGAACTTGGATTGTATTTGGATCTTTAAATTCTCAATCCGAACCCAAACCATTTCAAAACTAGTATGTTGTATATCTCAAAACCCTTGTTGAATATAAGAATTTAGGTAAAATATAATCTTGGCGATATTTACATATTCAGTGTATGCGTATAATATGATTAGATAATTATTTTTAAATATGCATTATGATTTATGTTTGAATTATTCTTTACCCGATTTGATGTGAGAAATTTAATGACTTGATCAAATTAATATTAAATCTGATAACATGCAATTTCAAAGAAATTAGACTAGGTTTTGGATTCGAATTTTTTGATCTGGTTCAACTATGGGCTGGATTTGAGTCCTTGCAGCCCAACCCGGATCTATATCCGAACGGATATTGATCCGTATCGGATCCATTTTCAGCGGCCTGCCTCACCCACCATTCCTCGGCGTCTGCGCTCTCTCTCTCTCTCTCGGAAACCCTTGAATTCCATGTACGCATCTCTCTCTTTCTTGATCTTGTATATTAGAATGATCGTTTTGAGTCTCGCGTTCTCGATTGTTGTTTTACGTTTTGTTCGACTGCCTTGGATTTCATCCGATCCGAACATTTTTGATCTAATTCTTTCTTCAGTACTCTCCAGTGCCAGATCCATACAAGTGTAGTTTATGGATATTGGATTTCATCCGATCCGGGACATTTTTGATCTAATTCTTTCTTCAGTACTCTCCAGTGCCAGATCCATACAAGTGTAGTTAATGGATACGGATCTAGGGTTTCGATCTGCAGTTTTTTTGTATTTTCCCATGGGGGTTCTTGATTGCCACTCCAGGCATCGAGAATCTGGTTGATATTTGGATAATTTTGATGTTGATTCTGAGTACTGTTTTATGTTTATTATTTTTTCTTTCCAGAAATCGGAGATCATGGGGCATGAGTACAAAGATTACTCCAAGGTCTGACACTGTAACTTTACTAAGTTCCCTAGTAATTTTCGTGTTTCTTATATTTTATTTCAAGGATTTTGATGCTCCTTTGTGAATCCTGTGTTGAAATTTTGCTCAATAAATGGCTTATCAAAGTCCATTAGCTTCTATTCTGTATTCTTCGGTCTGTAGGTTTTATGTTAAGATGAGATTAATATTTATAATATATGGCGAGAGACATGATACATCGTTCGGTTGAAATTGCTTTTGTGGCTGAGCTGATTGTAATCACCAATTCAACACTTTGATGCACTGATGCAACCCAATTTAGATCAGATAAAAAGGGTTGTATTTTAGATGGCAGTTCGAGTTCGTATGCTAGCTACCAATTTTATTGCTGTTGGCAAAGGAACTGCATAAACATAACACTGTCTTTTGCTCTGATTACAAGCAATCCGCTTCAAACTTTACTTTCTGATCATTGTAAACTTGGGAGTCTACCAGCTTCCCTGTCCCCCCACCTCCCAAACCCTCCTGGCCTTCGGATAAATAACAAACAAGTGCCATTGTTACAATAAGAGAAACTATTACATTTCACACCACCCATCTGTCGGAATCTTGATCCCAGGCCCACAACCTACATGGTACTCTCCCTTAGAAGCCAGGATTGACAGTAAAAATGAACTTATAAGGGGGAAATGAGTATTGTATGTTTTACACAATATTATTTGGCATGAGAAATTGGAGCTGGAGCATAATTCAATGCTATAATTTAGTGACATTTGAATTTTAATCCTTACGCCATATAGACTCTGGTGAATATCTATAGGAGTCTAAATACCTGTCATTGTGTCAATAACTTACTCATAGATATCAGCATGTCCTTTGTAATATTTACCAAGTCAATTCCTTTAAATGAATTGCTGACATTTGAGAACAAGTTTGCTATGTGCAATAGCTATTCTTGATCATTCCGTTAGTCTGATGGTGCATCCCAAATATGCTGACCGACGGAGGAGTTCATGGGCCACGGCTGAATCGGGATGCCGTGGCTCCTCTTCGATGTTATTGGTCATGCAACTTTTCTTTATTCTCCAAATATAATTATTTTTCTTCATATTGAAAGATGAGGGGAAAGGCAAAACATTATGTTTCAGACGAACACTGCAAAAAAAAGAAAAAGAAAAAAAGAAAATAGGGAAAGAAGAGAAATAAAGGAGAAAAGAAAAGAAAAAGAAAATGATCTATAAAGGCTTTGACGTGCAACAGAATTCGAAAAGATTTCAAGATTTTTGAGGAGCAGTATTCGCAGTCGTAATAGAAGTTGTGGTTTTACGGATGGAAGGGACTATATGGAATATATTAAAACCCAAACCTACTCCAGGTTCAATATTTTGGAGGGTAATAACAAGAGACAGTAACCATGATAGATATTTTAAATCTATCATATATAGATTGTCCTGTAGTTGTCAAAGGTTACTAGTAAATGATGTGGTCTTGGACAACCAAATCAATCCATAACAATATCTCTCTCATTCAGACCCTCTCTTCAAGGATTCTGCAATCCCCTTGGAGAGACAGTAGGCAACGGACTGGATGGTGATCATAGGATTAATCCCAACAGCACTTGGGAGCACACTTCCGTTGCACACAAACAACCCCTGCGCCTCCCAACTCTCCCCCCTCTCATCCACCCCACCTTCCTCCTTGGTCGCTCCCATCCTGCAACTCCCCATCTGATGAGCAGAGCCATAGATGGTCCACAATTCTCTCCTAGACATTGGACCTCCCACCGCAGAAATCCCATCCAAAAACTCCAAGTCCTCCTCCTCGATCCCCTTGCATTTCATCCTTTGCTCGTCGCTCTGGTGCGTCCCCACTTCCACCGCACCTGCCGCCACCAAAATCCGCGGCGCCCTCCGCAGGCCCTCCCTCAAATTCTCCCCGTTTAACTCATCGAACCGATACTTCACCCTCCCCTCCCCCTCCACCGTACCCGAGCCGCGATCTCTTACCAATGCTAAGAGAAGCGCTGTACACCAGAGTTGTGCAGGATATCTTTAAAAAATATATATAATTTATGAATAATTTATTTGACAAATCTCATACTTTTTAGATGATCACAGTCTGATATATCAAAAATTATTATCTTTTCTAGTTCAAAGAGAGCCTTAGTGCAACAGTACGGTTGCTCCATTGTGACATGCAGGTCACGGGTTCGAATGTTGGGTAAGGCCGTGTTATCTAACCATCCTTAGACCTCATAATGGTGGAAGCCTCGTGCATTGAGCTGCCATTTTTATCATCTTTTCCTAGTTTAAATTTTTCCCAAGTCTATGAAAATTTTGTACACTTGCTTCTTGATTGCATGAGTTGAAACAAAGGAATAAGATTTCCTGGCAGGCCCTTCTCCTGCCTAATTTTGCTTTGCCAAGAAATTTGGCATCAACTTATACAAGGTTCTTGTCCGGTCGACTCTTTGTAATAAAGTTTGCTCAATTCCATGTTTTATGGGGAAAGGTTTGGATGATGGTGATGTCAACCGTATACTGTTGATCAGTAGGTTAAACATTTTTACAATTTTATCTTGCTATTTGTGGTGAATTATCGTTTCCTTTGCTCACTCGCGTTTCACTTTTAGAACATTAAAAATTTCATAATTGGGTTGAGCAATTTCAGGCTCCTTGATTAACTTTGATCTGATAATATGAACCGATACTTGAGGCTTTTGACAGAAAACTAAAAGAAAAGTAGAGGCTGTGTTCTCTATTTGTTTTCAGATGGAACTAAAATATTTGCTTGTCAAGCAGAATTTCTACCATCTAAGAAGTGCCATCTTCTGTTTTGGTTATGTTCAATAAATTAGTTTTTTTTGGGGTTCGTTTCCTTCGTTCTCAAATGCTGTGCTTAGTAGTAGTCCAGCTTGTGCGTTGAGCTGCTTGATTGTTGCAAGTTGGGAAATGAATTATGTGGCCAGAACAAAAGCTTGGATATTTGGGTCCTTGAAGCATAGGTAACTTTATCCGGCTAGCACTAAAGATCATGGTGCATTCATTTGTAGACAGTGCAATAAAACATATTTTGAGATTTGCCTATATGTGATTTATTTGATGTAACATTGTAGAATAAAGCATATTACACTTCAGCAATATAAGACAGCATCTATGAAGGCTTCCTTGATCAAAATATATTGCAATAATCTTACTGAAACACATTTAAACTTATGCTAATTTCATTTGTTACTTTTCCCTTGAGATGGTAATCCAGTATGTTTTGCTACACAGGAATCTTGCCCTTCAGTGAAGAACATTCTACTTTTA